>NC_092333.1:477559531-477860312 GCF_046630445.1 Rutidosis leptorrhynchoides | reverse complement strand
CGTGCCCGTGCAAAAGTGCATATCGGCACAAGTCTTCTACGCTTATCACCGTGAATAATTAACTCTCCCCCACTTGGGGCCTTTACTCGAATAAATTTTTCATGGCATGCAATATCGGCTCTATTATAATCGAGCCAATCCATACCAACAACGATATCGAAATCACCCAAAGTCATCGGGATAAGATCAATCTTAAAGTTTTCGGCACCAAAAACGACATCACAATTTTTACACACATCAACCACTAGCACCGTCTTGCCGTTCGCTATTTCGACTTCTACCGGGCGACTTAACTTAGCTAACGGTCTATTAAGTCCAGGCACAAATTTTGGAGATACAAACGACAAATTTGCACCGCTATCAAATAGGATCCTTGCCGGATTAGAGTTAACCATAAAAGTACCTGAAACAACTTCGTTGGATTGCTTGGCCTCCTCATTCTCATCAAATAGTTCCGACCCCTAGCCGTGCCCGCCGCCTTTTCTAACTTCTTGACATGATCATTATTCAAATCGGGACATTCCGGCCTCTTGTGCCCCTCCTTTCCACAATTAAAACACGTGACCGACTTTGTCAAACAATCACGGGTGTAATGACTCGACTTCCCACAACTATAACAAGTAGGCACAAAAGTATTTGAACCACCCTTCTTCACACTTCCAATGCTTTCAGACCCCTTCGTGTTCTTGTTTTTCTTGTTTGAAAAGTTAGAATGACTAGAACCTACAAACTTTATTTTGGAAAAAGCGAAATCACTCTTTCTTGGAACCTCCGGCTCAAAACCCCTAGCCAATTCATATAAATCTTCAAAAGACTTAGCCATACCCTGGCTAATCTTACCCTTCAACTCATCACTTAAAGTACGGTAGAAATCTAGCATCAACTTGTGATCAGCGCCAACATACTCCGGACAAAAATGAGTCTTTGCCAAGAAGGTAGACTTGAGAGTAACCAAGTCCATTGAACCTTGTTGCAAATTGTGCAACTCGTCCCGGATTTTATCAAGATCGGAAGAAGTTCGGTATTCTTGGAAAAATTCTTTCTTAAACTCCTCCCATGTCAAGCACATGCATTGCTCTTCACCATATAATTTGATTTTATCATCCCACCACAACTTGCCCTCTTCGCGCAACATGCTAGACCCATACCTCATCTTCTTCTCGGGAGGACACTCCGCGGTACGGAACGCTCCCTCGATATCGGAAATCCAACAAGTGCTTTTCAATGGATCCCTCACCCCATTAAACATCGGAGGTTGAGTATCCTTGAAATTTTTGTAGTGGAAGTCCCGCCTTTCACCCCTACCATTACCTTCACCCCCTTCGCCTCGAGGATAAATGTTTCTAGCCTCTAAAGCCTCCTCTATTGCGACTTTCATTCGATCATTGATCATTTTGGTCACTTGTCCATCAACCGACTCTTGGAAGACCTTTCGGACGTCGTCAAGAAAATCCTTCTTTAGCCTTTTAAAGATGGCCTCAACATTGGCCGTGAGTTCAACGTCCTCACTCGTACTTCCGTCATTGGTGTCGTGTCCATTTCTCATCTTCATTCTATAAAACGAAGTAAATTAAGCAACAAAACGAAAGGACTTAACACATATGTATATACATATACACCACACTACCCCATCTTGCTCAACAATCGCCGTACATCGCTTGTTTGACACGATTTGAACCCGTAACAATGGTAGCTAATCATTGTTACGCGAGCACATCGCATTAACTCACTAGTACCACGTTTATTTCACTTGACGATTTCAAATGCCACACAAAACAATAGCGCATGATTAGTTCACATAAACCTATGCACTAACCAAAACCTGATCCGACCCAAAGTCCTACAAGTCTCGCATAATGCGCACACAAAAAGTCTAAGTCTAGGCGTCTATCTCAAGTCACCTAAATCCCTTAGACCATGCTCTGATACCACTTGTAACAACCCAAACCAAACCACGAACAACCCGCGTAAAAATAACAAATAATTTTTTTTTTTGCTGGAACAGCATATGGCGCGGCGCGCCAAACTGGTCTGTCCCAAAAGTCATGAAACGCGAAAAAGATCGGCCACTTCCCGACATAATTAGACAAAACGCTTTTAAAAACATATTCAAACATGTAAAACTAACACAATTCAAACATAAAATAAGTTTTACAAAGCAGGGCCCACTTTGGCCGTTTTACGAGTTTAATACATAACGTGAGTTTCGACCACCAAAAAGTTTAAGTACCAAACGACACGATGAGCATGGTGTTTGGGATTAAACTACCCAAGTCATGGTCAAACTCCAAAAGCTAACACATCCAAAAGGCGTCCCCTAACAAGCGGGATCTCTAATCCAACCGTATGCCCTTACCCTTATCCACGCCGGAACCTATAAAATGGTAAACAACGAGAGGGTAAGCTAACGCTTAGTGAATAGAATAAATATATACATGCATATAAAACTTACGTACTCGCATCCACGATATCATATAACGCATACAAACGCATAACGTCTCAATAAACAAGCTAGTATCGTCAGTTCGTACAACTAGCAACATCAATAGCATAATATTCATAATAATAATTAAATGCTAACGTCAACAACTATAAACCATGGTTAACTAATATCTTCGCAAGGGAATGACTTCGCGAAACAAGTCATCGATGTTCATAACAACCGTTAGCTCCCAAAAACGGCTATGGTATGCTAACCCCCGAGGTGTTCCAAAAACGGCTATGGCATCACCCCCAAGTGTTCCCAAAAATGGCTATGGTATCACTTGATCAACGTGTGAGTAAAACACGGCTATTACTCACAATCGTGTACACAAACACGGCTATGTGCACAATAACTCGGATAAAAATGTGGGAGTAAAACACGGCTATTACTCGCCACTATATGCACAAACAAGGCTATGTGCATAAATATAAAACGTGGACAAAACGGAATCACGGTCATAAAACGGCTATGTGACACCATTAATACGGCACGTAAATCCTATACATACATATAGATTTTCCATCACCTCAAAGTCTTGATGAGAGATAATCAAGCTCGAAAATCTTCAATGTAACGTACATATTACATTATACATAATATCAATCACAAACTCAAGTTGGTCAACCAACTAAAACTCCATTCTAGTGTTATCTTGATCCATGGTGCAATTTCGACCCATTTACACCCTTAACCCTAATATTTAGGTTAACATCCCCAAAACCCTAATCATTAGCTAAGTTAGGTTTAAAACGCATTTCAACACAAGGTCTATGCATTGCACAACAACATTAACTAACTTAGGTCCATTTTGACCCATTTGACCAAATTAAGGTCAACACACCCATTTCGGGTCATCCACCAACCCACACAACGCCCATATACTCATCTCTAGGTGTGCTAGTAATTTACTAACTAAATTAAGCTCATAAACATCAATTAATACTTTGAAAAACCCTAGTTAATCATCTTTAGGTCTACATGACCCAAATTCACCCAAAACACCCAATTTACTAACAAAGTGGGTTTTAAGTTCACAATTAACCCTAGCACTAACCCTTTCACAAAATTAAATTAGGAAATCAAGATTAGAGCGTACCACTACAATCAAAACGTAGCTAGAGGATAGATGAACAACTTTAAAGCTCGCACTTAGACCAGAAATCAGCTTCTTCTTCCTTGATTTGAGTTCTCTCACTCTAGAAAACCCTTTCTCTCACTAAATTAATTTAGAAGAGGTGAAGTAGATGAAAATGGAGTTAATGAGGCTCCAAAACTGATCTAGAGCCTTTAATTCGGGCCCCCATGTGTAATTACCAAAAAGCCCTCAAAATATCTAATTATAAAGGAATCTGTCATAGAACAATGGCGCGGCGCGCCAAATGGTCGCGCGGCGCGCCAAACGCCCAGACCAGTTTTTCTGCATTTTTTTAATATGTACAACCAAAACCCCACTTCAAGTACATTAACTACACTTATGTACACTACAAATAAACGGGTCTTACATGAACACCACCACCTACATGTTTATCATACAAACCGAGATTTACCACCATCACAGCTGTAGTAAACCACCACTTCTTTTACTCTCTATATTTTTCTCTCTCTCTATTCTCTCTACAATTCGAATTCAAACACCACAGGCCACCCTATGACTCTGCTTAGTGCCAATGTTTGAACCATTCGCTCTTTTCTGTTTCTAAATGGACTGCTATTGCCACACTTTTGATATACGAAGAAACAAGGAATTTGATAAGGATATAAATAATGATGAAAAGGAAGGCTAAAGTTTTGAGTGCATGTAGTTCCCTTTGTGGCTGACATTTTACAAACCAAACCCCATATGATTAATTTTTCTTGAGCTGTTTAATGATTGGAGTTTCCTTTTGAATCATGTAAACAAAATAGAAAGGAAAAGAAATGGAATCCTATGGTTATAGCAAAAAGTTGATAAATATATTTGGGTCGTATTAGTGGTGCTGTAGGGCCGATAACAACTAAATAAGAGAATAAGTATTTAGAAGTGGGACGGTTTAAAGCTTGAATGGCCAACATATTATAACCCCACTTGATAAAACTTTTGAGTTGTGTTTTTCTTTTTCATTCTTGTTTCCATTTGAATCGTGCAAATAAACAGAATTGGGACGAGCTATTAATAGTCTGAGGTGTTATCTTGGGCCAAAGGAGTTGTATTTTGGGCCGTATTAATTTATTCTGATTTTCTAATTGGGCTAGTGAATACTTGTGCTTAGGAAACTGATTTTGGGCAGAAACAATTTAGGCCAAATGAGGTATATAATGATATGTTATACGATGACATTGGTTATGATGATACCGCAAGATGATGATGGTATGATACTGAATGATTAGAATGATGATGATGTATTAATAAAGATACCGTGAGTTAATAAAAGAAAATGATGATGATTAGATTATGATGTAATAATATATGGTGATGATGATCATGATCATGATCATGATTATGAAAGAAAGACGATGATAATAAGAAATCACGATGGTGATTATAGTGGTACATGATGATGGAGTTAAGGAATGATGGGTTATATAAAAATAAATCTGAGTTTAATCAGAAAAGTGAGGTCCGATGAGCGGTTAAGGATGTTATCGGGGTAGCGGGACGTCGCGGGTTCAAACCCGGACTTGGGCATTTTTTTTAAAGGACTACTTCTTTGAGGTAGTTACTTATTACTCATTATTATTATTACTTATTATTATTATTATTATTATTATTATTATTATTATTATTATTATTATTATTATTATTATTATTATTATTATTATTATTATCGTATCATTTTTAGTATTAACATAAGTATTATTATTACTAATATTATCATTTTATGAATTACTAAAATAAGTATCATTATTATTTTTATCATTTTTATTATTAGTATTATTACTATTATTAGTATTATTATTACTAAGTATTATAAATATTATTGTTATTACTATTATCATTATCACCATTCTTACATTTAACATTAAAAATTATTATTTTTAACATTATTATTACTATTTTCATTATTTGTATTACTAATATTACCATTAGTATTATTATTACTATTACAACAAATATTATTTATGTAAAATATAATTATTACATATAACATAACTATATTAATATTTTTTTTATTTTTCTAAAGTATATAAAATAAATTAAATATAGTTAATTAAATTATTAAGGAAACACATAATTAAAATAACAATTAAATCACTAATAATATATAAATTTGTTCGATTACCATTATATGTGTTAATATATATATATATATATATATATATATATATATATATATATATATATATATATATATATATATATATATATATATAAATGATATAGGTTCGTGAATCCGAGGCCAACCCTGCATTGTTCAATGTCGTCATATGTATTTTTACTACAAAATACAGTATAGTGAGTTTCATTTGCTCCCTATTTAAATGCTTTTGCAATATATATATTTTTGGGACTGAGAATACATGCGCTTTTATAAATGTTTGACGAAATAGACACAAGTAATTAAAACTACATTCTATGGTTGAATGATCGAAGCCGAATATGCCCCTTTTGCTTGGTAACCTAAGAATTAGTAAACCAGTCTACTAATTGATGCGAATCCTAAAGATAGATCTATTGGGCCTAACAAACCCCATCCGTTGTTGCGGATGCTTTAGTACTTCGATTTTTTTAATCATGTCCGAAGGATGTCCTGCAATGATGGGGATATTCTTATATGCATCTTGTTAATGTCGGTTACTAGGTGTTCAATCCATATGAATGATTTTTAAACACTTGCGAGTGTATGATTATTGAATAAAGGAAATCTTGTGGTCTATTAAAATAATGGAAATGATTGATTATGATAAACTAATGAACTCACCAACCTTTTGGTTGACACTTGAAAGCATGTTTATTCTCAGGTATGAAAGAAATCTTCCGCTGTGCATTTGCTCATTTTAGAGATATTACTTGGAGTCATTCATGACATATTTCAAAAGACGTTGCATTCGAGTCGTTGAGTTCATCAAGATTATTATTAAGATAATTATAGTTGGATATTTTATGAAATGGTATGATTGTCATCTTCTTTCGATGTAATGAAAGTTTGTCTTTTAAAAACGAATGCAATGTTTGTAAAATGTAACATATAGAGGTCAAGTACCTCGCGATGTAACCAAATGTAATGTATTCGTCCAGATGGATTAGGACAGGTCACGACACAACTAATGTTCATCTTGATGCAGCTAAAAGGATCCTTCGTTATGTGAAAGGATCAATTGGCCACGGCTTGTGGTAAAAGAAGTGTGATGATGTTTTGTTAAACGGTTTCGTAGATGCAGATTGGATGAGAGATGCAAATGATCGCCATTCAACTTCGGGTTACTGTTTTAACATGGGTTCCTAGTTATTTCATGGTGTAGCAAGAAGCAAGATGTTGTTGCTTTGTCTAGCACGGAAGCGGAATACATAGCTGCAACTATGGCAGCTCAAGAGTGTACTTGGCTAAGAAGATTGATTGGTGACATACTTGAAGAAGTAGATTATGCCATCAAATTGAAATGTGACAACGAAAGTGCAATCAAACTTGCTTCGAATCCTGATTTTCATGCTCGTACTAAGCATATAGAAATGCGGATCATTCATGAAAAGGTTTTTTAGCGGGGAAATCGAGCTAGCAAATGTAAGGACAAATGATCAAGTAGCCGACATCTTTACTAAAGCTCTAATGAAAGCCAAGTTCATGGAATTTCGAGAGGCGTTGGGAATTTTTGATCGTGAGTTTGCACTAAGGGGGAGTGTTAAAATGTTAGTGCACAACTCAAGTGGCGCAAGTTGCTCAACTTGCTCAACTTGATTTCGGATTTTATTGCTTAAGTTGCTACTTTAGGTGTTTAGTGGCCAACTTGACATTATCTTTTATGACATACTTATATAATCAAGTTGCCTTTTATCTTGTTTTATTAGGTCTAGTTGTCATATTGGTGTGTTCACATGTATGCTAGTTGTTATATTGGTGTGTTCACATGTATGCTAGTTGTCATCTAGCTTTACTAGTGGGTCTAGTTGTTGGTGTGTTATGATTATGTTTTGCTTTAATCCTTTATACAAAGATTTGATTGTAACCATTTGAAATCAATCCAACACATTTATTTTCCATATCTTTTGTTCATATTATTTCCTAAACCTCTCATTACTAGCAAATAACTTGTTGTTTTATAGTCCTTGTGGTTTGTACCAAAATGTTGATTTAGCCCTTGTGATTTTTTTATGGAGATAGTCCCTGTGGTTTATCAATGTTGCTAATTTAGTCCCTATTTCCGACGAACATCTAAATTATTCATTAAATGAATGTATGCGAGATGCATGTGAGAGTACTATAGTCTTTGAATATGACAAAAGGTGAAACGGGTCGAAGTAGCACCAGGTCAAACCAGATCAAATAAACATGGTGTCAGTGTTGACCACTCCCACTTTCGATGTCAAAGTCAACACCGTCAAATACTGCAACGTCAAGTGGACGTGAAGACGATTTTCCACCCAAGAAGTTGTTCCAGTTGTATGTAGCAACTTGTATTGCAACTTCAGTGGAAGATAGTGAGCAGCTTCCGGCTGTACCACTAATTGAAAGAATAATCTTGATTCATTTGGCTTAGCAAGATTTAATGTCTGAGCTTAATTTGGTGCAACCATTTATACAAGGTTCACAATGACCTGTAACTTTGTAAGGTTGACAATTGGTCTTCAGTTAAATGCTTTAGATGATGATGCTATTGACTTGAAGGATGTTAACCCTTATAAGTGTGATATCCTTTGCTTATTAGCCAGAGTAACCCTTTTACAAATAAATGTCTGAAGATAAATCTATATAATTGGCAAGTTGTGATGTAATACGCTCCACTGCTCCAGGGACCAGGGTTACTCCTTTATTTATCTATTTATTTAACTTAAATCATCCACATATAAATCCAGACATTATAATAATAATAATAATAATAATAATAATAATAATAATAATAATAATAATAATGGGAGTGGAAATGGGAGTGGGTCTTAATGGCTGTCAAAATGGGAGTGGAAATGGGCTAGTTAGAAGTTCTCTTATCAAGCATCTTAGTGATCGTCATTGTGGTATCGATGCGCGGGATATCACTCGACACTCTCTTACTTCTAATTTGGGTGTTTATACTGAGGCTGATGTTACTTTTAGGCGTATGGGAATTTGGTTATGTGGTGTTTGCTACAAAGCACACACGGTACGTGCTAAGTGCCGCCATGGTAGGGGCCCGGATGTGCCGCCCCCCGATGAGGGAAATGGTGTTGTTCGTTTTGTGCTTCATAATTTTTCCAAGCCACTAGCTCCCTCTTCTCCTGCTCGACTTTGTATTGAGGATGGTTCAGTGCGTGATCATTACGATGGTTTTGACGTGGCTCTCCTTGATCGGTTGTTCTCTAAGGGGTTTCGCACGGTTAAGTCTATCCCTCCCAAGTGTCGTTTGGGGTTTTCTCGGGTTTTGAAAGGTGCTCTTGATAAGGTGATCTCTAAGCCTGATGACATTTCTAGTTGGGTCTCTTTGTTGGTGTTACCCCTTTGTACCCTTAAAACCTTTCGGCCACGGAGTAGTCGCGAGTCTAGGTCTTCGGTAAAGCGTCGGCATCAGGAAGAGAATATTTCCCGTGCTATTTGCTCTTGGGGGACAGCGGGTGGAAGTTTACAGCTTGTGAGGGAGTATTTGGCTGAGGATTCTCCTATGTTGTCAGTGGTTGATGATGAGGTCCTTGATTTGGAAGAGCGTAATATTAAGCAGTGTCGTAGGAAGATTTGTGATGGCCATTACACTGCTGCAGCTCGTGTTCTTTCTTCATCAGGCGTTGCTCCTTATAATGACGCCACACTGGCGGACTTGCTGTCTAAGCACCCTTCTTCTATAGCTCCATCCTTGCCTGATATGACGGTTGATCACCTTCACCTCGTTACGACTTCTGCTGTTATTTTGGGCCAGATTAAAAGTTTTCCTCGGGGCACTTCATGTGGTAGGGATGGTTTACGTGCACAACACCTTATGGATTGCTTGAGTGGTGCTGCTGTGGCAGTCTCGGATGAGTTGGTTGGCTCTATTACCGGGGTCGTTAATCTCTTTCTAGCTGGAAGGTGCCCTATGGAATTAGGAGAGTATATAGCTAGTGCTCCCCTCACACCGCTTGTCAAGCCCGGCGGTGGTCTTCGTCCTATAGCTGTGGGTACTGTTTGGCGACGTCTTGTTTCGAAGGTTGGCGCTGCTATGGTTGGCCAGTCTTTGGGAAGTTACTTCGATGGTCTTCAATTTGGTGTTGGTGTTTCTTCAGGTGGTGAGGCAATTCTTCATGCTGTGAATCGGTTGATTGAGGATCGTGGCTCTGATGTTGGCCTCTCTATGTTATTAGTTGATTTTCAAAATGCTTTCAATCTAGTTGATCGTACGGTCATGTTACGTGAAGTTCGCCGCTTTTGTCCGAGCATTTCTCGGTGGGTTGAATTTTGCTACTCTAATCCAGCCAGATTGTATTATGGGAACCACACCTTATGGTCTTCTCAGGGGGTGCAACAGGGTGATCCCCTTGGTCCGCTGCTTTTTGCTTTGGTCTTACAACCCTTGGTTTCTAAAATCAGAGATAATTTTGAGGTTTGTCTTCAGGCGTGGTATTTGGATGATGGCACTATTATTGGGGACACTTTGGTGGTGGGGAAGGTTTTGCATTTGATTATGGAGGATGGGCCTCGTTTTGGGCTACATCTCAACGTTGAAAAAACAGAAATTTTCTGGCCTACGGAGGACCCTCGCAGCAGGCAAGTAGGTGTCTTTCCTCCTAATATTGCTCGGCCTTTAAATGGTGTTAAGTTGCTAGGGGCCCCCGCAACTTCCGATCTTGGTTTTAGTAGTGAACTGGTGATGCAAAGGGTGACCAAGTCCATTGCGCTTATGGATAAGGTTGCTAAGCTTGATGATCCTCAGTGTGAGTTGTTGTTGCTTAGGGCATGTACGGGAGTTTCTAAACTCTACTTTACCTTACGTACTTGTCCTCCTAGTATATTTAGGGCGGCTCAACGCGCTTTCGATGAAGCCCTTCGATCTTCTTTGGAGCGTATTGTTACTGCTTCAGGGCCTGGGTTTGGTGATTGGCAGTGGCGGCTTGCCACCTTGCCATTTGCATTTGGAGGGCTTGGTGTTTATTCTGCGGGAGATGTTCGTCATTATGCTTTTCTGGCTTCTCGATTACAGTCTGCTGGGTTGCAGATCAAGCTCTTACGTCATACGGGTATTGTTGGTCTTGGTCGTGATTTTGAAGATGCATTGGGTCTGTTTAATAATACGGTTGGGTTTGATATTTTAGGTAATCCGAGTGAGGTCGCTGCCCCAATACTCATGAAGAAATTGGCAGATGTTTATTTCACAAAGGTTACCGCTTCTGCAGAATCCACTTTTTCGTTATCTCCCCGACAATCGGCCTTATGGAAATCACAGCAGGGTGATCACACATCTGCTTGGCTAAGGGCAGTCCCTATTTTGGGGTTGGGTCAGACGATGAACGCAAAGACTTACCGATGTGTGTTGTGCTACCGGTTAGGTGTTCCTTTATTCTCTATCTCGACGGCATGCTCTTCCTGTTCAAGGGTTTTTACTGGGGATATTTTCGGGGATCACGCCGTGTCTTGTGCTGGTATGGTGGGTATTAAGCATCGACATAATATTGTTCGGGATTCCCTTGTTGATGTTTGTTATCGATCTGGGATTTCAGCGAGAAAGGAGGTTGACATTGGGTTGTCTGGAGGGAACGACAGGGCCCTCAGACCTGCTGATGTGTTACTTTATTCCTGGGATTGTGGTCGCGATGTTTGTGTTGACTTGACAGGGTCTTCTCCTTTGACGCTGTCTGGGATTTCTGACTTTGTCCCTGGACGTGCTGTGGTTGATGCAGCTCGTCGGAAGCGGGTCAAGTACGAATCTAGCTGTCAGGCGATTGGTTATGGTTTCATTCCTTTCTCATTTTCTTCCCTGGGGGAATTAGAGAAGGAGGCTGTTTCTTTGCTAAAGCGGGTTCAGAAGAGTTCGATGGCGCAAGATATTAGTGCCGGTGCTGCTGCTCATATTTTTACTAGGATAGGTTTTGCTATTGCTAGAGGTGTGGGGGCCCAGATTGTCTCTAGGCTTCCCACTAATTTTTTGTAAGTTTTAAATCTTTTAAGTTTTTTTTTTTATTATTATTATTATTATTATTATTATTATTATTATTATTATTATATAATAATAATAATAATAATATAATAATAATAATAATAATAATAATAATAATAATAATAATAATAATAATAATAATAATAATAATAATAATAATAATAATTATTATTATTATTATTATTATTATTATTATTATTATTATTATTATTAGATATAAACAACAAAATACATAAAAAGTTCACCAGTAAACATCACATTTCTAAGTTTAGAAATGCAAAAACTAAACATGACTTTTAATGGCAGAACTATATCCAGATTGATCACCATAGTATTTGGACCAAAGCATAACACCTCCATACTTATCAGACCTCTTAATTACCGGAAGAATCTTTTCAGTAAGATCATAAACAGGAATAAATCCACTTCCGGCAGCATCAGGAGCTGTCGGAAGCCCTAAAATTATCTTTCTTGCCGGAATGTCAGAACTCCATTGTTTCCAAGATTTTTCAATACTGTTTACGCCTCCGTAACTATATTGACATGGCGGATTATTAAAAAACTGTACCCAAACATAATCAAAAACACCAGTTTGCAGTGCCGTCCCAACCCATGCGTCTGGATACGGACACTGAGGTGCTGCAGTCAAATAAACCTTCTTTCCGCGCTTACTATAAGCGGATAAGTACCTCGCCAGGTCATCCCAGTATTGATCATTTCCACTTTTCGATGTCAAAGTCAACTCCATCCAATACCGCATTGCCAAGTGGACGTGTAGACGAGTCTCCACCCAAGAAATTGTTCCAGATATAATTAGCAACTTGTCTTGCGTCTGCAGATGAAGCTAACGAGTAGCCTCCAACCGCGCCACCAATTGAAAGTATGATTTTGATTCCTTTTGATTGACAAGATTTGATGTCCCAGCTCAAATCGGTGCACCCGTTGCTACTTGGATCGCAATGGCCCGCAAGATTGATAACCGGGTTCTGTCCATTTCCAAATGAGGAAAGAAAAGCGATGTTTATGTACTCATAATTTCCCGTAGAACAGGTATCTGCAAGTGTTCCTTCGTTCCCGTTTTGACCCCAATAAATGGAAATTTTACCTGTATTAGAACTTGTAACAAGAAACAGCATCAAGATGAAGGACAGAAATGTCATTAAAATATTAGATTGGAAAAACATTTTCAGTCGATTGTGTTTGTGTCATTGTGTGCAGTTATGTATCTGCAAGTTTGTGTATAAACTTGTGCATCGTTCTTGTTTATTGATGATATCGTTTTGTTGGAAGTTAGTTGTGGTGTTATGTTTGTAGTGTAATTGTTAAAAATCCAGCTCATATAGTTGTAAAGGATTATTTATGTTACTTGTTCTTAGACTGTTATCGTGTTTTATAGGAGTAATACTAATACTAATGCGTAAATTATATGTAGCATTGATGTTGCCTACCATTAATTTAATATTAATAATTATAAAATTATTGGATCTTGATATTGTCTCTTTCGCATCCTCTGCTGATCGGATCCAATTTACAGAGTGAAGACAATCACATTTGTCCAAAGAATTCACCAGTTTAGATATAAATGAAACAAACTCATCAACAAAACCTTTCACATCCTAACATTGAATAAGGAATAATTTAGTTCACGACATCAATTTCATCATGGTTCAAAGAGTAGAATGAAATATTTCTTATAATATAAATATGTTGGGGACAAACTGGGCTAAAAGAGATGGTCCTTTTATCATCTATCTGGCTAAGAAAAAACAGAAGACTGATGGCCAGAACGTATGTGAATCTCTTTTCCCAAATATATATAGCTAAAGAAAACTTGTCGGCCCAATAAAATTATGATCAAAGTCCATACTAATATACTAGTATAAAATTGGCTCCACTATTGCTCTTACTATCAAGGAGTAACAAATATTAGTATAGTATTAGCATTAGTATCTTGTAGTGTCACTAACATTTTACCTCCAAATCAAAATCTATATATTTAGATAGAAATTTGTTGATACATGTTATGAACCTTGTAGAAACCCTTCATGAGCCAACGTTCCTGTTGGTCAGGATTTTTCTTTTTTTTTTTGAAAAGCAAGTAAAACTTTCATTCATATAATGGGATAATTACAAGTCCTATAATCTATACAATATGAAGATGCAATATAATATGTGAAAGTACGAGAGGACAGGAACACACGAAAACGTGAGCGAAGAGACATTAAACACCACGGCACTTGAATGAGATCAAGCTGGGTAGGAGTGGACAGACAGTACCGCAATTGTGATGACAAAGTTGACTACTACTACTCATTTAACCAAGTGAATAATGGGGATCTAAGTCATATCTTCGTGTGCCGATGAGATCTTGAAGCCGAATTAGCCAATACCCACTCTTTGAATGTTTAGGAATGTGTAAAACGATGGGTTGATAAGCCATTGGTGCCATTCGATTGAAGATTTCTTTGATCTTTTAGAAATCCATGAGAAAGTTTGCGCTTGGATCTCGGAAAGTATAGTGGCGGGGCACCAATCTTTTTTGCTAAAGACCTTGGCGTTACGATACTTCCATATCATGTAGATTGTGGTCCATTTTGTTGCTTGCCAGATATATTTACCAAGGGACGATGTGGTGAATGTTTGATCCGTTAATGTTGTATCGTGGAAGTTGGAGAACGTGTTTGTGGGGAGGTTCCACCAAGCTAGGATTAAGTTCCAGAGTGCTTCAGTTGTAATGCATTGGAATAAAATATGCTCTATAGATTCAACATGTGAGTTGCAAAGTGGACAAAGTATGGTGTCGAGATCAATGTTTCGCTTGTCGAGTTCAACTCTGGTCGGGATTCTACCTAGTATGACCCTCCAAATGAAAATGTTGATTTTTTGCGGTATGAGTTTGTTTCTAGGTGTTTTGAAGGTTGAAGTAGGTAATTCGAGTTTGAGATTGTCGAGAATTGATGAGAGGGATTTTGTAGTGAACAATCTGGAATTATCTAGGTTCCACTTCCAAGTATCGGGATTTTCAGAAAGGCTAATGGAAGAAAGAAGGTTGTTTAGTTCCGACATTTCGTTAAGTGAACGGCCGTAAGGTTCTCGAGCCCAGTTCCAAGATCCGGAAGTATGCGAGTTGGAAGATGATATGCGTTAGACTAATGCATTTTTATTTGATTCAAGCATGAAAAGTCTTCTGAATTGATTGCTAAAAGTTTCGGATCCGCACCATTTTTCAAGCCAAAATTTAGTGTTGTTTCCATTCCCTAAGCGCTTTGATATTGAGTTGGAGAAATTAGCACCGAGGTTGTCTACGATTTTTTCGGCCTTGATGATTTCATTCCAAATTGTGGTACCTGCAACATTTCTAGAAAAAACGTTAGTAACAACCCCCCTCCCTCCCCGTATATGCTCGAAATTATTTTAACCCATAATGCATTTTTTTCGTTATAAAATCTCCACCACCATTTACATAGTAGGGATATGTTTCTGCAGAAAAGAGATCCGACGTTCAACCCTCCTTTATCGTAAGGTAAGAGGATGTGTTCCCATTTAATCCAGTTTATTTTATTTTCTGATGCCGAACCACCCCAGAAAAATTTTCTTCTTTTTGATTCGAGAATGTTAATTATTTTTACGGGAGCGTGGAATAGGGAGAAGTAATAGAGTGGGGTGCTGGATAGGACGGATTTGATTAGGGTGAGGAAGCCACTATAAGATATGGACTTAGCTTTCCAGTCGGATAGACGTTTGTCGAATTTATCAATGATCGGCTGCCATGAGGATGCTTTATTAGAGGGAGTCCCAATAGGGAGTCCAAGGTATGTGAATGGGGTAGATCCGACCGAGCAATCGATATACTTAGCCATCTCCTCTATGTCGTTTTTTGTGACGCCAATCCCATAGAGATTACTCTTTTTAAGGTTTACTTTTAAGCCGGATATGTTTTCGAATCATTTTGGTCAGGGTTGACACCCTCTCTTCGAGTACCAGTTACCACTTCGAGGCCTCGTTAATCACGATTGTCACCCTCTCTTTAGGTCCAAGTCACCACTCCATAAGCCCATACTGCGCATGCCGACCAATCGGCCAAACACGCTTTTGTGATATTAATGATTATAAATCTATTTATCTACTTAAAAACAATGTTAGGGAAAAGTCAGAATTGAGAGCTGATGAGATGAATTGTAGCAATTGATTTTTCTCAAATTGAATATATAAATAATAGATAATCTGAATCTCGATCATATCAGATGGTTCAATGTTCAATACGAATCTAAATAATAGATAGTGTCTCAAGTGATTTACTATCATACTAGTGCAATGACTCGTGAAATCACGGGTTTGTATAAACGAAACAATTTAATGACATGTTTTAGGTATTAAGTGAATGTAAATGCTAAAGTCATTTATTTTAATGACCCGTTTGACAAAAAAACTTGTCGTTGTTTTTACAAATATATAGAGACATGTATTTTCGCGTACATATGTAACGTAACTAATTTCGTACAAAGAATCCATATCTGAATATTAATAATATAATTATTATAATTATTATAATTATTATATTAAAAGTAAATAATAATAATAAAGTTTGCTCAAAGTTGAGTATTTATATTTTTAATAAAAATAATAATTATTAGTAATAATAAATATTTTTTAGAAAATTAAAATACAATTATTATATAAAAGTTGTATAATATGCTTTAAAATTTGGGTGTTCTGTAAAAGATTTTACAATTTAAGAAAGATTAATATTTCCTTTTATAAATAATTTCGTATTATTTTTTAATTAAATTAATATAAAATTATGACATCATCATTATGAAAATTAAAAGGTAATTAACTTAATGATGACATCATCATTTTTAAGCTTTATATGACTATATAGATTATGGACAAAATTGTTGAAATGGTCCTTGTGGTTTATACCGAAATGCTGATTTAGTCCCTGTGATTTTTTTTTATGGATTTCATCCTCGTGATTTGCAAATGTTGCTGATTTCGTCCCTCTTACTGACGGTCATTAAAAAATTTCGTTAACTCCAGTCATGTGCTAAGCATGTGAGGGAATTTTCGTCTTTTTTCTTCCTTTTCTTCTCCAACACATCTATCACCTACATCCTCCTTATCCCTTATCCCTTAAAAGTGAAGAACAAACCCTAATTTTTTTATTTTATTTTTTTTTTAATATCTTTTTCTCCTCAATTTCATACATCATCATCCAACTTAATCATAATCTCAAAATTATAAAATTTAATTTTAATCATCTTGCGTTATTATAAACCCAACTTAACCATGAATAATTATAAATACAAGTCAGATATAAAGCTATAAAAATCACATACCCCTAACAAAACCCAGAAACAATTACCTTCACTCTAACTTCGATGTTGACTACTAACAATTACTCCGTATTTTTGTGACTTGTATTTTACATTAATCATATATTGGCACTTGTAAACAAATAAAGTGGAAATATAGTATACATCACTCTTTTTCAGTATCAGTAAACAAATAAATTAATTGATTTTACCAATAATCCATGTCCCGGAATCCTTGAAATCGAAATCGAAAAAAAAACAACTGATCTTGAATTTAAAAGAATGGGAAACCCAGATCCAGTCACCCTTTAATTTTCATCCACATACATCTATTTTTTCTATCGTGTATCGAGCACTTTTCTGTAATAAGCTCTTAAAACTCGACTTCGATCCACCATCTGCATCCCTAATGATCTTCATGTTCCAGAGCAGGTACGTGTATTTCAAACAAAGAGTTGCAAACATGGAATTGTTTATGTACGAATTTCAAACAACAATTTTGAAGAGGTGTGACAGATCTGGTGTCGTAATTGTTTTATGTGCAGCTGATCTGGACTGGAATTGTTTATGTACGGCGGCGGTTCTTTTTCTACGGCAGCGATGGTGGTTCTTCAAGTGACGGTTGTAGTGACCCGAACTTTTCCATGTTTATATATATTAATTGAGATTGATATTTACATGATTAAATGTTTCCAACATGTTAAGCAATCAAACTTGTTAAGACTTGATTAATTGAAATAGGTTTCATATAGACAATTGACCACCCAAGTTGACCGGTGATTCATGAACGTTAAAACTTGTAAAAACTATATGATGACATATATATGGTTATATATATAGTTAACATGATATAATGATAAGTAAACATATCATTAATTATATTAACAATGAACTACATATGTAAAAACAAGACTACTAACTTAATGATTTTGAAACGAGACATATATGTAACGATTATCGTTGTAACGACATTTAATGTATATATATCATATTAAGAGATATTCGTACATCATAATATCATGATAATATAATAATTTAAAATCTCTTTTGATATTATAAACATTGGGTTAACAACATTTAACAAGATCGTTAACCTAAAGGTTTCAAAACAACATTTACATGTAACGACTAACGATGACTTAACGACTCAGTTAAAATGTATATACATGTAGTGTTTTAATATGTATTCATACACTTTTGAAAGACTTCAAGACACTTATCAAAATACTTCTACTTAACAAAAATTCTTACAATTACATCCTCGTTCAGTTTCATCAACAATTCTACTCGTATGCACCCGTATTCGTACTCGTACAATACACAGCTTTTAGATGTATGTACTATTGGTATATACACTCCAATGATCAGCTCTTAGCAGCCCATGTGAGTCACCTAACACATGTGGGAACCATCATTTGGAAACTAGCATGAAATATCTCATAAAATTACAAAAATATGAGTAATCATTCATGACTTATTTACATGAAAACAAAATAACATATCCTTTATATCTAATCCATACACCAACGACCAAAAACACCTACAAATACTTTCATTCTTCAATTTTCTTCATCTAATTGATCTCTCTCAAGTTCTATCTTCAAGTTCTAAGTGTTCTTCATAAATTCCAAAAGTTCTAGTTTCATAAAATCAAGAATACTTTCAAGTTTGCTAGCTCACTTCCAATCTTGTAAGGTGATCATCCAACCTCAAGAAATCTTTGTTTCTTACAGTAGGTTATCATTCTAATACAAGGTAATAATCATATTCAAACTTTGGTTCAATTTCTATAACTATAACAATCTTATTTCAAGTGATGATCTTACTTGAACTTGTTTTCGTGTCATGATTCTGCTTCAAGAACATCGAGCCATCCAAGGATCCATTGAAGCTAGATCCATTTTTCTCTTTTCCAGTAGGTTTATTCAAGGAACTTAAGGTAGTAATGATGTTCATAAAATCATTCGATTCATACATATAAAGCTATCTTATTCGAAGGTTTAAACTTGTAATCACTAGAACATAGTTTAGTTAATTCTAAACTTGTTCGCAAACAAAAGTTAATCCTTCTAACTTGAATTTTAAAATAAACTAAACACATTTTATATATCTATATGATATGCTAACTTAATGATTTAAAACCTGGAAACATGAAAAACACCGTAAAACCGGATTTACGCCGTCGTAGTAACACCGCGGGCTGTTTTGGGTTAGTTAATTAAAAACTATGATAAACTTTGATTTAAAAGTTGTTATTTTGAGAAAATGATTTTTATTATGAACATGAAACTATATCCAAAAATTATGGTTAAACTCAAAGTGGAAGTATGTTTTCTAAAATGGTCATCTAGACGTCGTTCTTTCGACTGAAATGACTACCTTTACAAAAACGACTTGTAACTTATTTTTCTGACTATAAACCTATACTTTTTCTGTTTAGATTCATAAAATAGGGTTCAATATGAAACCATAGCAATTTGATTCACTCAAAACGGATTTAAAATGAAGAAGTTATGGGTAAAACAAGATTGGATAATTTTTCTCATTTTAGCTACGTGAAAATTGGTAACAAATCTATTCCAACCATAACTTAATCAACTTGTATTGTATATTATGTAATCTTGAGATACCATAGACACGTATACAATGTTTCGACCTATCATGTCGACACATCTATATATATTTCGGAACAACCATAGACACTCTATATGTGAATGTTGGAGTTAGCTATACAGGGTTGAGGTTGATTCCAAAATATATATAGTTTGAGTTGTGATCAATACTGAGATACGTATACACTGGGTCGTGGATTGATTCAAGATAATATTTATCGATTTATTTCTGTACATCTAACTGTGGACAACTAGTTGTAGGTTACTAACGAGGACAGCTGACTTAATAAACTTAAAACATCAAAATATATTAAAAGTGTTGTAAATATATTTTGAACATACTTTGATATATATGTATATATTGTTATAGGTTCGTGAATCAACCAGTGGCCAAGTCTTACTTCCCGACAAAGTAAAAATCTGTGAAAGTGAGTTATAGTCTCACTTTTAAAATCTAATATTTTTGGGATGAGAATACATGCAGGTTTTATAAATAATTTACAAAATAGACACAAGCACGTGAAACTACATTCTATGGTTGAATTATCGAAATCGAATATGCCCCTTTTTATTAAGTCTGGTAATCTAAGAATTAGGGAACAGACACCCTAATTGACGCGAATCCTAAAGATAGATCTATTGGGCCTAACAAACCCCATCCAAAGTACCGGATGCTTTAGTACTTCGAAATTTATATCATATCCGAAGGGTGTCCCGGAATGATGGGGATATTCTTATATATATGCATCTTGTTAATGTCGGTTACCAGGTGTTCACCATATGAATGATTTTTATCTCTATGTATGGGATGTGTATTGAAATATGAAATCTTGTGGTCTATTGTTACGATTTGATATATATAGGTTAAACCTATAACTCACCAACATTTTTGTTGACACGTTTTAAGCATGTTTATTCTCAGGTGATTATTAAGAGCTTCCGCTGTCGCATACTTAAATAAGGACGAGATTTGGAGTCCATGCTTGTATGATATTGTGTAAAAACTGCATTCAAGAAACTTATTTTTGTTGTAACATATTTGTATTGTAAACCATTATGTAATGGTCGTGTGTAAACATGATATTTTAGATTATCATTATTTGATAATCTACGTAAAGCTTTTTAAACCTTTATTGATGAAATAAAGGTTATGGTTTGTTTTAAAATGAATGCAGTCTTTGAAAAACGTCTCATATAGAGGTCAAAACCTCGCAACGAAATCAATTAATATGGAACGTTTTTAATCAATAAGAACGGGACATTTCAGTTGGTATCAGAGCATTGGTCTTAGAGAACCAGAATTTTGCATTAGTGTGTCTTATCGAGTTTGTTAGGATGCATTAGTGAGTCTGGACTTCGACCGTGTTTACTTGAAAAATGATTGCTTAACAAATTTTGTTGGAAACTATATATTTTTAACATGTGAATATTATGTGATATATTAATCTCTTAACGCGTTTGATATTATGTGATAGATGTCTACCTCTAGAACAAGTCCCATTGACTCACCTAATAATAATGAAGAGTCAAATGTAAATTGGAATGATTCGTGGACTGATTCACAAGTCCCCGAAGAGGAACCGGAAGAAGAGTCGGAACCGGAAGAAGAATCGGAACCGGATGAAGAAATAGAACTGGTGGGGGAAATAATAAAACGGTTAAGTAAAAGAAAATCCTCAACCAACCGACCAAGGTTAATTATGGTCAATGGTGTTTCCGCCAAGGAAACAAAATATTGGGAGGATTACCAATTCTCCGATGAATCGGATTCCGACGAGAATTCCGATGATGTTATAGAAATTACCCCAACTGAATTTAAAAAGGCAAAAGAAAATAATAAGGGAAAGGGCATAAAAATAGAGAAATCTAATTCCAACCCCGATGAACTTTATATGTATCGTCAACCCCCGAAGTCCTTAAGTTGTAACAATGACCCGGGAACCTCTAAACCACCAGGTTTTTCTAAACCAATGTGGATAACGACGGCTCGTATTAGGGGAACATCATATATCCCTAGAAACTTGGCAAAACGAACCAAAACCGAAGAAGAAGAAACAAGCGAGTCAGAATAAGATAGTTGTATTCGTGTGGTGTAATATAAGTAATATAGTGTGCTTATGCTTTATGATATATGTAAAAATTGCTTGTATTAATAAGTATTTTTTTTATGAATCTAACTCTTGTCTATTTTACAGTATAAAAACACAAAATGGATAGACAACCCAATATTTTAAGAGACCTACCCGGAGACATGATTGATGAAATCTTGTCTAGAGTCGGTCAGAATTCTTCGGACAACTATTTTAGGCGAGATCAGTTTGTAAGACATTCGAAGAACGTTCCAAGAATGCCTTGGTTTATAAAAGGCTTTCGTTCGAAAGATGGGGGATATCACATTGGGAAATTCATAAGTTACGATGTGTTTACTTTAACGCATATATTGCGGGGAACCCAAATGCTATTTTACGCAATGGGTTAAGAAATTATTTTGACTCAATATATCCGAATATTGGACTTCGTGATTTAGAAAAAGCGGCTAACATGCAACATAAAGAAGCATGTTATGCTTACGGATTATTAATGTTCGCTTCTCACCAAAGTGAGAATAAGAACATCGGGCTACAACTATTAAACAAAACGTTCCCACAAGTGACGGAGTCAGTAATTGGGGTAAGAAATGAGGTTTTTAGATTGTTACGGGACTGTTGGACATTACGTAACCCTCGTCCCTTTGACGACGTTACAACACGCTGTCTTATCAACGGCCATAACAGTTATGTTCCACAAGACCAAGGATGGGAAGTAATCCTAGTAAAACCAGAATGCATGACTTGTTTCTGGACGTATGAATTACGTGTCTTTATTGCCTTTGCTGAACGACTTGTGTACTAGCTAGAATTATCTTCACAACCATCTTGTATCAAATTTATTGTGTGCTATATTTCATGCTATATGTAAAATAAGCGGTATTGTAAGTTTGTAAAATATTGTGTAAAAGTTTGAATGCGAAATATTATTATAATCAGTTTTTCATATAGAATTGCAGTAGTTGAATTGTATATTAGCTACTAAGTATGAACTTAACGGGTAGGTACTACCCGAATTTAAACTTATAAAACGCTAATATGAAGAAAAAGCTTTTATAAATGAGTTCATATTATGCTACGAAATACTATTAACTACTCTTAATATTCTGTATGATTAACGTGTTCCAATTGACTATTTTGAAGGAAATGGCACAGACTACTCGACACACCGTGAATATGAATGAAGAGGAATTCCGTACTTTTCTAGCTTCAAACATAGCCGCAGTACAAGCTGCGCTACATACCAACAATAACCTTGGATCTAGCAGTACAGGAAATCGTGTAGGATGCACCTACAAAGAATTCACTACCTGCAAACCTTTGGAATTTGATGGAACCGAAGGACCGATCGGATTGAAACGGTGGACCGAGAAGGTCGAATCGGTGTTTGCCATAAGTAAGTGTACTGAAGAGGACAAAGTGAAGTACGCTATGCATACCTTCACAGGTTCTGCGTTAACATGGTGGAATACCTATCTAGAGCAAGTGGGACAAGACGATGCGTACGCACTACCGTGGTCAGCATTCAAGCACTTGATGAACGAGAAGTACCGTCCCAGAACTGAGGTCAATAAGCTCAAGACAGAACTTAGAGGGTTACGAACCCAAGGATTTGATATTACCACGTACGAAAGACGATTCACAGAATTGTGCCTATTGTGTCCGGGAGCATTCGAAGATGAGGAAGAGAAGATCGACGCGTTTGTGAAAGGATTACCGGAAAGAATCCAAGAAGATATAAGTTCACACGAGCCCGCCTCCATACAACAGGCATGTAGAATGGCTCACAAACTAGTGAACCAGATTGAAGAAAGAATTAAAGAACAGACTGCTGAAGAGGCCAATGTGAAGCAAGTCAAAAGAAAGTGGGAGGAAAACGGTGATAAGAATCACCAATACAACAACAACAGCAATTACAACAATAATCACAACAATTATCCCAACAATCGCAACATCAATCGCAACTACAACAAACTTCCCAACAACAACAACAACAACAACAACAACAGCAACTACAATAATCATTCCAACAACAATAATAACCGCAACAACAACAACAATCAGAAGCAGCTATGTCAAAGGTGTGAAAAGTATCACTCGGGGTTCTGCACCAAATTTTGCAAAAAGTGTAAAAGAAATGGTCATAGCGCGGCGAAGTGTGAGGTCTACGGACCAGGGGGTAATAGAACGAAAGGAACAAATGGTGTCGTAACGAGTAATGGCGGAGCAAGTAGTGTCGGAGCAAGTTATGCCAATGTAGTTTGTTATAAATGTGGAAAACCGGGCCACATTATTAGAAATTGCCCGAACCAGGAGAACACGAATGGACAAGGCCGCGGAAGAGTTTTCAATATTAATGCGGCAGAGGCACAGGAAGACCCAGAGCTTGTTACGGGTACGTTTCTTATTGACAATAAATCTGCTTACGTTTTATTTGATTCGGGTGCGGATCGAAGCTATATGAGTAGAGATTTTTGTGCTAAATTAAGTTGTCCATTGACGCCTTTGGATAATAAATTTTTACTCGAATTAGCAAATGGTAAATTAATTTCAGCAGATAATATATGTCGGAATCGAGAAATTAAACTGGTTAGCGAAACATTTAAGATTGATTTGATACCAGTAGAGTTAGGGAGTTTTGATGTGATAATCGGTATGGACTGGTTGAAAGAAGTGAAAGCAGAGATCGTTTGTTACAAAAATGCAATTCGCATTATACGAGAAAAAGGAAAACCCTTAATGGTGTACGGAGAAAAGGGCAACACGAAGCTACATCTTATTAGTAATTTGAAGGCACAAAAACTAATAAGAAAAGGTTGCTATGCTGTTCTAGCACACGTCGAGAAAGTACAAACTGAAGAAAAGAGCATCAATGATGTTCCCATTGCAAAAGAATTTCCCGATGTATTTCCGAAAGAATTACCGGGATTACCCCCACATCGATCCGTTGAATTTCAAATAGATCTTGTACCAGGAGCTGCACCAATAGCTCGTGCTCCTTACAGACTCGCACCCAGCGAGATGAAAGAACTGCAAAGCCAATTACAAGAACTTTTAGAGCGTGGTTTCATTCGACCAAGCACATCACCGTGGGGAGCTCCTGTTTTGTTTGTCAAGAAGAAAGATGGTACATTCAGGTTGTGTATCGACTACCGAGAGTTGAACAAACTTACCATCAAGAACCGCTACCCACTATCGAGAATCGACGACTTATTTGATCAAATACAAGGCTCGTCTGTTTATTCAAAGATTGACTTACGTTCCGGGTATCATCAAATGCGGGTGAAAGAAGATGATATTCCAAAGACTGCTTTCAGAACACGTTACGGTCATTACGAGTTTATGGTCATGCTGTTTGGTTTAACTAATGCACCAGCTGTGTTCGTGGACCTTATGAACCGAGTGTGTGGACCATACCTTGACAAGTTTGTCATTGTTTTCATTGATGACATACTTATTTACTCAAAGAATGACCAAGAACACGGTGAACATTTGAGAAAGGTGTTAGAAGTATTGAGGAAGGAAGAATTGTACGCTAAATTTTCAAAGTGTGCATTTTGGTTGGAAGAAGTTCAATTCCTCGGTCACATAGTGAACAAAGAAGGTATTAAGGTGGATCCGGCAAAGATAGAAACTGTTGAAAAGTGGGAAACCCCGAAAACTCCGAAACACATACGTCAGTTTTTAGGACTAGCTGGTTACTACAGAAGGTTCATCCAAGACTTTTCCAGAATAGCAAAACCCTTGACTGCATTAACGCATAAAGGGAAGAAATTTGAATGGAATGATGAACAAGAGAAAGCGTTTCAGTTATTGAAGAAAAAGCTAACTACGGCACCTATATTATCATTGCCTGAAGGGAATGATGATTTTGTGATTTATTGTGACGCATCAAAGCAAGGTCTCGGTTGTGTATTAATGCAACGAATGAAGGTGATTGCTTATGCGTCTAGACAATTGAAGATTCACGAACAAAATTATACGACACATGATTTGGAATTAGGCGCGGTTGTTTTTGCATTAAAGACTTGGAGGCACTACTTATATGGGGTCAAAAGTATTATATATACCGACCACAAAAGTCTTCAACACATATTTAATCAGAAACAACTGAATATGAGGCAGCGTAGGTGGATTGAATTATTGAATGATTATGACTTTGAGATTCGTTACCAACCGGGGAAGGCAAATGTGGTAGCCGATGCCTTGAGCAGGAAGGACAGAGAACCCATTCGAGTAAAATCTATGAATATAATGATTCATAATAACCTTACTACTCAAATAAAGGAGGCGCAACAAGGAGTTTTAAAAGAGGGAAATTTAAAGGATGAAATACCCAAAGGATCGGAGAAGCATCTTAATATTCGGGAAGACGGAACCCGGTATAGGGCTGAAAGGATTTGGGTACCAAAATTTGGAGATATGAGAGAAATGGTACTTAGAGAAGCTCATAAAACCAGATACTCAATACATCCTGGAACGGGGAAGATGTACAAGGATCTCAAGAAATATTTTTGGTGGCCGGGTATGAAAGCTGATGTTGCTAAATACGTAGGAGAATGTTTGACGTGTTCTAAGGTCAAAGCTGAGCATCAGAAACCATCAGGTCTACTTCAACAACCCGAAATCCCGGAATGGAAATGGGAAAACATTACCATGGATTTCATCACTAAATTGCCAAGGACTGCAAGTGGTTTTGATACTATTTGGGTAATAGTTGATCGTCTCACCAAATCCGCACACTTGCTACCAATAAGAGAAGATGACAAGATGGAGAAGTTAGCACGACTGTATTTGAAGGAAGTCGTCTCCAGACATGGAATACCAATCTCTATTATCTCTGATAGGGATGGCAGATTTATTTCAAGATTCTGGCAGACATTACAGCAAGCATTAGGAACTCGTCTAGACATGAGTACTGCCTATCATCCACAAACTGATGGGCAGAGCGAAAGGACGATACAAACGGTTGAAGACATGCTACGAGCATGTGTTATTGATTTCGGAAACAGTAGGGATCGACATCTACCGTTAGTAGAATTTTCCTACAACAACAGCTACCATTCAAGCATTGAGATGGCGCCGTTTGAAGCACTTTATGGTAGAAAGTGCAGGTCTCCGATTTGTTGGAGTGAAGTGGGGGATAGACAGATTACGGGTCCGGAGATTATACAAGAAACTACCGAGAAGATCATCCAAATTCAACAACGGTTGAAAACCGCCCAAAGTCGACAAAAGAGCTACGCTGACATTAAAAGAAAAGATATAGAATTTGAAATTGGAGAGATGGTCATGCTTAAAGTTGTACCTTGGAAAGGCGTTGTTCGATTTGGTAAACGAGGGAAATTAAATCCAAGGTATATTGGACCATTCAAGATTATTGATCATGTCGGACCAGAAGCTTACCGACTTGAGTTACCTCAACAATGAAATGTCTCGTTCTTATTGATTAAAAACGTTCCATATTAATTGATTTCGTTGCGAGGTTTTGACCTCTATATGAGACGTTTTTCAAAGACTGCATTCATTTTAAAACAAACCATAACCTTTATTTCATCAATAAAGGTTTAAAAAGCTTTACGTAGATTATCAAATAATGATAATCTAAAATATCCTGTTTACACACGACCATTACATAATGGTTTACAATACAAATATGTTACAATAAAATAAGTTTCTTGAATGCAGTTTTTACACAATATCATACAAGCATGGACTCCAAATCTTGTCCTTATTTAAGTATGCGACAGCGGAAGCTCTTAATAATCACCTGAGAATAAACATGCTTAAAACGTCAACAAAAATGTTGGTGAGTTATAGGTTTAACCTATATATATCAAATCGTAACAATAGACCACAAGATTTCATATTTCAATACACATCCCATACATAGAGATAAAAATCATTCATATGGTGAACACCTGGTAACCGACATTAACAAGATGCATATATAAGAATATCCCCATCATTCCGGGACACCCTTCGGATATGATATAAATTTCGAAGTACTAAAACATCCGGTACTTTGGATGGGGCTTGTTGGGCCCAATAGATCTATCTTTAGGATTCGCGTCAATTAGGGTGTCTGTTCCCTAATTCTTAGATTACCAGACTTAATAAAAAGGGGCATATAATATTTCGATAATTCAACCATAGAATGTAGTTTCACGTACTTGTGTCTATTTTGTAAATCATTTATAAAACCTGCATGTATTCTCATCCCAAAAATATTAGATTTTAAAAGTGGGACTATAACTCACTTTCACAGATTTTTACTTCGTCGGAAAGTAAGACTTGGCCACTGGTTGATTCACGAACCTATAACAATATATACATATATATCAAAGTATGTTCAAAATATATTTACAACACTTTTAATATATTTTGATGTTTTAAGTTTATTAAGTCAGCTGTCCTCGTTAGTAACCTACAACTAGTTGTCCACAGTAAGATGTACAGAAATAAATCGATAAATATTATCTTGAATCAATCCACGACCCAGTGTATACGTGTAACGACCCGGAGATTTCCGACCAAATTTAAACCCTAATCTCTATATGTTTCCGACACGATAAGCAAAAACCCTAATGTTGAGTCTAGAAAGTTTGAAATCTATATTCGGATAATCAGTTACCCTTTGACCATACCTGGCGATTCACGAACAATTATGTGTAAATAGATATGTGTGTGTATATATATGTATGTGTGGGTGTGTGTAAATTGATACGATTGGTTTGTTATATTATTATTATTACTAGTATTATTATTTTCAAAGTTAATACCATTTTTTTTATTAATTATTAATCTTATAAATATTATAAATATAATTACTATTGATATTTATTATTATTATTTTTATTATTATTACTAAACATTAATTATTAATTAATTATACATAAATATATAAGAAGGTATTTGAATCCGTTCTTTCAACATCAACTTTTTTTTTAAATTTTGTCTGTGTCTCTAATATTGGATACAAAATCAACTCAAATTCAATAAGAATCGAATATTAGTACAAATCAATACACTGTTTTTATTTTTCTTCTCTTTATCCCTTTCTGTTAAAGAATAATCTGTCGATACAACTGGATTATTAAGCAAACGTGTTCTCAACTCCATTATAAACATCATTCATCACATCATAAATTACTACCATCCTTTACCTCATAATCGATTCTAAACAGAAAATAAAGGAAGAACTCCAGAACCCACTATTCAAACGTTTCTTATCTTTGTGGTTCGTTGCTACAACTAATCGAGAACAACCGTTATTCTATACTTCCGTTCCTAATCTTGCAGCTGAGAACTCGACACCATATGTCTCTCTTCCTCTTACTGTATTCTGATTCGAATACCACATAACCATCCATTTATAAAGCTTGTTAACCGATGCGTTTTTTTAAACGAACCCAAGAATCAATGAACTTATATAGATTGTTACTACTTCAGTTAAGACCCATTTCAAACTATATCATCGTTTCTGTCTTGATCACAATCAACCGCCATCTTTATAAAAACCCTCACCCACGAGCTACCTTCATCATCGGTAAAGACCACCACCTACAAGCTACTACATACCATAAACCACCACCATACACTCTCTTTCTCGTTTTCTCTCTCTCATAACTGTAACCGAGAACTACCACGGTTCCACTATCATCGTGATTCAACCCTAATCACCATCACCTTCACGACGCTATCACAACTTCACCATCATCATTCTCCACCATCTAAACCACAACAACCCACTTTAACCACCTACAACTACCGCTAAATTTCTACTTCATATGTATTGTGTTCACCTCTATCTTCTATCGAAATTCAAACGTAAACTGCCAACTAAATGTTTCTGCTTCCTGTTCGAACCACCAAGCTGCCAGCCACCTGCAACAATTACGTCTCTGTCACTGTTTCGGGCCATCAAAATAGCCACCATAAACGCTCATTTGAGCTGTCCCTTTTTCTGTCGAACTCAAGAACCAAAACAGCCTGCGCTTTATTTATTTATTCATGTAACTGGTTAACTAATACAATGAGACTATGAAGATATTTGGGTATTAATATACAATACTTTATCAACAAAAGATATACAAGTGGGAGATTTAATGGCCGACAAAATGAATCAATTTAAAATGACATGGAGATGAGAACAACACTCTTGGATTCTAAAATCAACCCAGCAGCTTCCTATTTTTTTCCTAATCGTTTTAAAACTCGAATTAGAGGATTGTTGGGCCGAGGGACAAGTTATGATTACTGCTGGGCCGAGAATGAAATTAACGTTTGGGCCGATATTTGATTGTTGGGCTTGTATTTTGGGTTTTCTAATTAGGCCACGAAGTGTAATGAAGTGATAATGATATTATCACAGAATGATCGATGATGATCATAAATGGAACGAAAAAGTGAGGATCATGATGTTATGACTATGGTGATGTAGGTTAGATGTTGATTAAAATAATTGTTAGTGAAATCGGGTTATAAGGTTATATTCGGATTTTAAAACAGAAAAGTCTAAATGGTGGAACGGTTAGGGGTGTTAGCGGTGAAAGAAGTGTCACGGGTTCGATTCTAAGGATTGTCATATATTTTTTTAAGGAATCCAATTCACTTAAGGTAGTTTTCTAATTCAATAATTTTTATTATTATTATTATTATTATTATTATTATTAATATTATTATTATTATTATTATTGTTAATATTATTGTTATTATTTACTAATATTATTATCATTATCTTAAAAGTATACATTTTTATAAAATTATTATTATTATAATTGCTAGTAATAATTATTAATACAAGTATCATTATAATTAACATTATTATTATTATTAACAAAAGTATTTTTATTAGAATTGTCATTTTTATTATCACTATTTTTATTATTTTAACATTAATATTATTTTCCATCATTATTATTATCATTAAATGTATCATTAAAAGTATCATATTTATTAAAAGTTAATAGTTAATATAACTTAAAATTTACTTGTTCGATTACGATTATATGTGTTAATGAATATATAAATGATATAGGTTCGTGAATCGAAGGCCAACCTTATAAGTTACCAATGGTGTTATATGTATTTTTACTACAAAATACATTAGGTGAGTATATAGTCCCCTTTTAAACTTTAAATATTTTGGGCTGAGAATACATGCGTTGTTTTTATAAATGATTTACGTTATGGACACAAGTGACTAAAATTACGTTCTACATGGGTTTGAATCAAAAATCCCCTAGCTTGGTAACTTTAACTATTGGTTTATGAACTGGTAGGCGCGAATCCTAAAGATAGATCTATCGGGTTTTACACCCCCACCCAGATGTTGTTCTAGTCACTACTAAACTAGAAGAACGGGTGTTTAGTACTTCGAGGTTAACGGAACGCACTTGATTCGGTGCACATATTATTATAACTCAGGGGTACACACTCTTGTTAAGGCTAGTTACCGGGTGCCCACTGCTTGGAATAATTTTATACACTTGCGAGTGTATTATATTTTTATATATGAAATCTTGTGGTCCATAGTTATAACCCTGCTAGCATCAAACCTATATATCTCACCAACTTTATGTTGACTTTTTAAAGCATGTTTATTCTCAGGTACGAATTAAGTCTTCCGCTGTGCATTAGCTCATACTAAAGATATTACTTGGAGTCGATCATCGCAATGGAACCAACTGTTGATGACTCCGTCCAGGAGGATTAGGATGGGTCTTTACAGGTGGTATCAGAGCGTTGGTCCTAGCGAACCAGGTCTTGCATTAGTGTGTCTAACTGATAGTTGTTAGGATACATTAGCGAGTCTGGACTTCGACCTTAGCTGCATATTATAAGTATTGTATATCATTCCTAGTGAAAAATTACCTGCTAATTATTTCTAAGTCTAGACACGCCTTACTGCCTTTATTGCATAGATAGTGTATAGACAAATTCATATCTTAGCGTATCTATTACGGTAAACTTTGCCTGATATCTTCCGTAAATTTTTCCGTAATTTAAGGGATCCTGGTACTATATATATCTAGGCATATTATGCATTGAGAATACCATCCAACTATCATTTGCTGTCACTAAGCTTTTCATACCAAAAATCTTTTCTGTGATCGCGTACGATGGCCTCTACGAATCGACCAAGTTCTTCTGACTCCGAAGATAGCGTGACGGGAGCGCACCAACCGATCAACTACCGTGATTTCTTTAGAAAGTGGGGATGGGTTCGCAAAATACTTACCTTATGGAGAAATGAAGAAGGTACTCCATATCACGAGCCGAACTTACCACCTAACGTCGGAGTGCTCGACCCGCTCACCGGCGAACCTGTTCGCAACACCGTTTATACCCTTTTTGCAAGAATTTTTCATCTTGAGGCTACCATTAACGGAACTAGAGAAGATATCCGACCTTTACCTCACACTGATAACCAACCAGGGTTAGTAGAAGAAGTTAAAGAACTCCGAGCTCGAGTGTTAATTTTAGAGAGCACGGTACACAATTTGCAAGCACCAGAAGTATCACCAACACCAGTAACATCACCAGCTTCAGCACCAACGGTACCAGTACCACCAATAACCCAAGTTTCAACAATCCATGCCTCACCATCTCATTCTGCACCTCGAGTATAATCATCGTTTTACGAATCGTTCTATATCGATTATCTTCGCTCGACATGGCGATTATGTAATTTCTAAAGTTTTAGAGATTATGTAATCTAGTATTAACGGTAAATCAAATGAGTTTAATATCTTATTGACTCATTAAATCCATGATTACATCTGAAGAAAATATATATGCAAATATATTTTCATAAAGATTGTAATTAAAATTCCTTTGTACAAGCTGTTAATGGTGAAAATATTTTAACGGGTAGGTAATACCCGAGGAATATTTAGATTTCACATTAATCAGCTACACGGTACATTCTTCGACTCTGATTCAACAGTCAGTCACTATCCTACTTGTATCCATAGATATACGTATCCGTTCACCACAGAATCCATTTTCGTTCAATTTCATATTTGGATTTTGACCTATCAGAATCCAACAAGTGGCATAATGAAGAAAACATTGGACAAAATAAAATTTGTTAGAAACAAACGAATTAACTAATTGAAATTTTGTTAAGAATCTACGCTAACTGTTCCAGCTAACTGTTCCTAGCTAACTGATTACATTTTTATCGCAATTTAATTATCGCAATTTTTTTTTTTCATTTAATTTCTGTTATTTATTTTACGCCCTTTAAATATCGGGACACGTATACAAGGTTTTGACATATCATATCGACGCATCTGTATATATTATTTGGAATAACCATAGACACTCTATATGCAGTAATGCGGGAGTTAGCTATACAGGGTTGAGGTTGATTCTCAAATAATATATATACTTTGAGTTGTGATCGACACTGAGACCGGTACACGGGTCACGATACGTATTAATTAATTCGAATATTATATATTAATTTATATATGAATATATTGGACGATTGGACAATTGGATTATTGGACTGCTAACTTTGGACAATTAAAATGAATTAAAATATGGATTATAACATATGAAACTAAACAATTCTTCAAGTTTGCCACTTGATTTCATCTTAAAAACCTCATTTGTATCTCGACGATTCCAATCTGCGTTCGAAGCCTTCATGATACATGAAAACACCTCGATCGGAAGGATGAACCAGCCGCACTTCATCTATGGAAGAAAAGATTTATGCACCTGAAAAAAAAAAAAAAAAAAAAAAAAAACTCTCGAACCCAAATTCATAGTTTAACACGTACCTGTGTTGAATCCTTTACCATTTATTAGCAAAAAATAACCTTACAATCCCTTTTCAAAGTAATCAATTTTGTCACAACTTCAGCAAGTTAACTTCGACTTCTCAGTAACACTAGTCTTATTATAACCTCGATGTATATACGTTGTCATTTCGCCGTCATTGCTGGAGAACCTTTTATATTCCACGACAACATCAGCAGCTGTACCAGCAGCTCGTCGTCTCTTTGGCGGAACTCTCAATCAGTATTTTGAAAATCCCGCAGAACTTCTCCCGTTATACCTACAACGTCTATCCCTAAGAATTTCATACCCCGAACGTGAAGTTTCTGAAGAACACCCTGAACTGCAAACTAGTTCTTGAAATGTTAATGAAGCAGCAAAAAAAAAAAAAAAAAAAAAAAAAACTGTAAATGAATTTAGCAGTCAAATGTTGACGATAAAGTATAATGTATTGATAAAGCTCAGAAAAAGAGGAGGTTTGGAACTGGAAAATGGATTGAGCAAAGTATGAAGGAAGGTGTGGATAAATTACAAGAACTGAATCCGCTTTCAAAGAATCCAAACGATTCAGTGCCTGCTGAAACTGTTAGTAAGAACCCTACTCCTTATTCTAAACCTTTCTAGATGATATTCATCATCATCATCTTATCGTAGATATTATAAGATATCTTCATATCTTCCGTTATACATATTCTCCATATTTCTGGAGATATTTTCACAACTATTCTTATCGAAAATTCTTTATCACTCCGTAACATCTGCGTTACAACATAAAAGAAACTGTGTTAGTTTCTAAATTCTAAAATCTTCGAGTTTAAAATGGGAATGTTCTGAAGCAGTGTTGGAAACTGATGCATGAATTAGTATAATATAATGAAACTTGATCAACTTCATTATATTACAGTAAGTCATGTTAAGTTTCTAATGGAATGTGATGATTCACAGTACCATCATCATATGCCATGTTACACGGCTCTTACATTCTATCCAATTTCGAAACGTATTAAGAACAAATCATTTTGATAGTTCTATCTTTCTGAATATTCTGGTAATTTGACAAATCAAAATCGTACCATTACCATTCCTTTCTGAGAACAATAGCTATGTTCATTCCAAATCTTATACCTACGAATTCCGGACCATTGCTCGCTTGGCTTGAGGACGGGAAGAGGAAATGAAAGAATGAAGCTTCAAAATAGAAATTAGAGTATAAATCGCAGCAAATAGGAGAGAGCATTAACTATGGATGACAATGGTTATAGGAGACAGAAGCAGGGATATCGAAGTATAAGGGAAGATATAAAACCCAACAACCACCCAGAATTTACAAACCGTGTATATTGAGGCAGATAGCAATATAGAGACACGGGAAAAACTAGAAACACTACAAACACAAGAGTATAGTAAAAGTAAATAGATTCTTCTGGTAGTAGATGAAAGAGAAGGATGACAGATGTGAAAATTAAAAGTATATCAAGGATTAGAATGGGATGGAGCATATTGACGAATGTTTTAAGGTAAGAATTGAGGAAGAAAGAATAGAAGATGTGAAGTATGGAAATAAGGAAAGAAGGAGATAGATTTATAGTGAAATAATCGACAGAGCAATCGAAACAGAATGGCGCATTAAATCAAAGAAGATCATAATTTCCTTATTCGCCGAAGAATCAAATCTTTTAGATTTCCAAGATTTCCTTGTAAATCCCTTAAATTTCCGGAAATTCATTATGACTACGTCAAAAGTCAAATCTCTATCTCAATCTCTGGTGACAGCTTCACTCGTACGCTTCACATAATCGAATCGTTTTATCTGTATATCTCAATAATAATAAACCTCCATTATTATCTCATATTCGTCATGAAAACATTTTCATTGTTAGCCATGACGACCTCACTCAAATTTCGGGGACGAAATTTCTTTAACGGGTGGGTACTGTAACGACCCGGAGATTTCCGACCAAATTTAAACCCTAATCTCTATATGTTTCCGACACGATAAGCAAAAACCCTAATGTTGAGTCTAGAAAGTTTGAAATCTATATTCGGATAATCAGTTACCCTTTGACCATACCTGGCGATTCACGAACAATTATGTGTAAATAGATATGTGTGTGTATATATATGTATGTGTGGGTGTGTGTAAATTGATACGATTGGTTTGTTATATTATTATTATTACTAGTATTATTATTTTCAAAGTTAATACCATTTTTTTTATTAATTATTAATCTTATAAATATTATAAATATAATTACTATTGATATTTATTATTATTATTTTTATTATTATTACTAAACATTAATTATTAATTAATTATACATAAATATATAAGAAGGTATTTGAATCCGTTCTTTCAACATCAACTTTTTTTTTAAATTTTGTCTGTGTCTCTAATATTGGATACAAAATCAACTCAAATTCAATAAGAATCGAATATTAGTACAAATCAATACACTGTTTTTATTTTTCTTCTCTTTATCCCTTTCTGTTAAAGAATAATCTGTCGATACAACTGGATTATTAAGCAAACGTGTTCTCAACTCCATTATAAACATCATTCATCACATCATAAATTACTACCATCCTTTACCTCATAATCGATTCTAAACAGAAAATAAAGGAAGAACTCCAGAACCCACTATTCAAACGTTTCTTATCTTTGTGGTTTGTTGCTACAACTAATCGAGAACAACCGTTATTCTATACTTCCGTTCCTAATCTTGCAGCTGAGAACTCGACACCATATGTCTCTCTTCCTCTTACTGTATTCTGATTCGAATACCACTTAACCATCCATTTATAAAGCTTGTTAACCGATGCGTTTTTTTAAACGAACCCAAGAATCAATGAACTTATATAGATTGTTACTACTTCAGTTAAGACCCATTTCAAACTATATCATCGTTTCTGTCTTGATCACAATCAACCGCCATCTTTATAAAAACCCTCACCCACGAGCTACCTTCATCATCGGTAAAGACCACCACCTACAAGCTACTACATACCATAAACCACCACCATACACTCTCTTTCTCGTTTTCTCTCTCTCATAACTGTAACCGAGAACTACCACGGTTCCACTATCATCGTGATTCAACCCTAATCACCATCACCTTCACGACGCTATCACAACTTCACCATCATCATTCTCCACCATCTAAACCACAACAACCCACTTTAACCACCTACAACTACCGCTAAATTTCTACTTCATATGTATTGTGTTCACCTCTATCTTCTATCGAAATTCAAACGTAAACTGCCAACTAAATGTTTCTGCTTCCTGTTCGAACCACCAAGCTGCCAGCCACCTGCAACAATTACGTCTCTGTCACTGTTTCGGGCCATCAAAATAGCCACCATAAACGCTCATTTGAGCTGTCCCTTTTTCTGTCGAACTCAAGAACCAAAACAGCCTGCGCTTTATTTATTTATTCATGTAACTGGTTAACTAATACAATGAGACTATGAAGATATTTGGGTATTAATATACAATACTTTATCAACAAAAGATATACAAGTGGGAGATTTAATGGCCGACAAAATGAATCAATTTAAAATGACATGGAGATGAGAACAACACTCTTGGATTCTAAAATCAACCCAGCAGCTTCCTATTTTTTTCCTAATCGTTTTAAAACTCGAATTAGAGGATTGTTGGGCCGAGGGACAAGTTATGATTACTGCTGGGCCGAGAATGAAATTAACGTTTGGGCCGATATTTGATTGTTGGGCTTGTATTTTGGGTTTTCTAATTAGGCCACGAAGTGTAATGAAGTGATAATGATATTATCACAGAATGATCGATGATGATCATAAATGGAACGAAAAAGTGAGGATCATGATGTTATGACTATGGTGATGTAGGTTAGATGTTGATTAAAATAATTGTTAGTGAAATCGGGTTATAAGGTTATATTCGGATTTTAAAACAGAAAAGTCTAAATGGTGGAACGGTTAGGGGTGTTAGCGGTGAAAGAAGTGTCACGGGTTCGATTCTAAGGATTGTCATATATTTTTTTAAGGAATCCAATTCACTTAAGGTAGTTTTCTAATTCAATAATTTTTATTATTATTATTATTATTATTATTATTAATATTATTATTATTATTATTATTATTGTTAATATTATTGTTATTATTTACTAATATTATTATCATTATCTTAAAAGTATACATTTTTATAAAATTATTATTATTATAATTGCTAGTAATAATTATTAATACAAGTATCATTATAATTAACATTATTATTATTATTAACAAAAGTATTTTTATTAGAATTGTCATTTTTATTATCACTATTTTTATTATTTTAACATTAATATTATTTTCCATCATTATTATTATCATTAAATGTATCATTAAAAGTATCATATTTATTAAAAGTTAATAGTTAATATAACTTAAAATTTACTTGTTCGATTACGATTATATGTGTTAATGAATATATAAATGATATAGGTTCGTGAATCGAAGGCCAACCTTATAAGTTACCAATGGTGTTATATGTATTTTTACTACAAAATACATTAGGTGAGTATATAGTCCCCTTTTAAACTTTAAATATTTTGGGCTGAGAATACATGCGTTGTTTTTATAAATGATTTACGTTATGGACACAAGTGACTAAAATTACGTTCTACATGGGTTTGAATCAAAAATCCCCTAGCTTGGTAACTTTAACTATTGGTTTATGAACTGGTAGGCGCGAATCCTAAAGATAGATCTATCGGGTTTTACACCCCCACCCAGATGTTGTTCTAGTCACTACTAAACTAGAAGAACGGGTGTTTAGTACTTCGAGGTTAACGGAACGCACTTGATTCGGTGCACATATTATTATAACTCAGGGGTACACACTCTTGTTAAGGCTAGTTACCGGGTGCCCACTGCTTGGAATAATTTTATACACTTGCGAGTGTATTATATTTTTATATATGAAATCTTGTGGTCCATAGTTATAACCCTGCTAGCATCAAACCTATATATCTCACCAACTTTATGTTGACTTTTTAAAGCATGTTTATTCTCAGGTACGAATTAAGTCTTCCGCTGTGCATTAGCTCATACTAAAGATATTACTTGGAGTCGATCATCGCAATGGAACCAACTGTTGATGACTCCGTCCAGGAGGATTAGGACGGGTCTTTACAATACGTATCTCAGTATTGATCACAACTCAAACTATATATATTTTGGAATCAACCTCAACCCTGTATAGCTAACTCCAACATTCACATATAGAGTGTCTATGGTTGTTCCGAAATATATATAGATGTGTCGACATGATAGGTCGAAACATTGTATACGTGTCTATGGTATCTCAAGATTACATAATATACAATACAAGTTGATTAAGTTATGGTTGGAATAGATTTGTTACCAATTTTCACGTAGCTAAAATGAGAAAAATTATCCAATCTTGTTTTACCCATAACTTCTTCATTTTAAATCCGTTTTGAGTGAATCAAATTGCTATGGTTTCATATTGAACTCTATTTTATGAATCTAAACAGAAAAAGTATAGGTTTATAGTCGGAAAAATAAGTTACAAGTTGTTTTTGTAAAGGTAGTCATTTCAGTCGGAAGAACGACGTCTAGATGACCATTTTAGAAAACATACTTCCACTTTGAGTTTAACCATAATTTTTGGATATAGTTTCATGTTCATAATAAAAATCATTTTCTCAGAATAACAACTTTTAAATCAAAGTTTATCATAGTTTTTAATTAACTAACCCAAAACAGCCCGCGGTGTTACTACGACGGCGTAAATCCGGTTTTACGGTGTTTTTCGTGTTTCCAGATTTTAAATCATTAAGTTAGCATATCATATAGATATAGAACATGTGTTTAGTTGATTTTAAAAGTCAAGTTAGAAGGATTAACTTTTGTTTGCGAACAAGTTTTGAATTAACTAAACTATGTTCTAGTGATTACAAGTTTAAACCTTCGAATAAGATAGCTTTATATGTATGAATCGAATGATGTTATGAACATCATTACTACCTTAAGTTCCTTGGATAAACCTACTGGAAAAGATAAAAATAGATCTAGCTTCAACGGATCCTTGGATGGCTCGAAGTTCTTGAAGCAGAATCATGACACGAAAACAAGTTCAAGTAAGATTATCACTTGAAATAAGATTGTTATAGTTATAGAAATTGAACCAAAGTTTGAATATGATTTTTACCTTGTATTAGAATGATAACCTACTGTAAGAAACAAAGATTTCTTGAGGTTGGATGATCACCTTACAAGATTGGAAGTGAGCTAGCAAACTTGAAAGTATTCTTGATTTTATGTAACTAGAACTTGTAGAATATATGAAGAACACTTAGAACTTGAAGATAGAACTTGAGAGAGATCAATTAGATGAAGAAAATTGAAGAATGAAAGTGTTTGTAGGTGTTTTTGGTCGTTGGTGTATGGATTAGATATAAAGGATATGTAATTTTGTTTTCATGTAAATAAGTCATGAATGATTACTCATATTTTTGTAATTTTATGAGATATTTCATGCTAGTTGCCAAATGATGGTTCCCACATGTGTTAGGTGACTCACATGGGCTGCTAAGAGCTGATCATTGGAGTGTATATATGATGCGGTAGCGGAGTGGTATAAAATAGTTATTAAATTTTAGCAGGAAATACTATTAAATACGATACAATTTTACACAAGATATTTATTTATTTATAGAATGGATATACTTAAACCTTGCTACAACACTTATAGGCAGTGTACCTAATCGTACAGTAGTGTAGTTTTTAGTAAGTCCGGTTCGTTCCACAGGGAATCTTTTTTAAACAAAGCTCAATGCTATATTAGTTTACTTTTATAAAAATACAAACATATATATAAGTAATATTATTATTATAAAGGGGGGTTTTTACCGTTTAATGACCGGTTTGTCGATTTTTAAACTTTAGTCGCAGTTAAAACCAAATGTAAAATAATAAATATAAATACAAGACTTAAATTAAAGCTTAAAGTAAATAACAATAATGAAATTGCGAATAATAAAAATGCGATAATTAAAAATACGATAATTAAAAATGCAATTAAATAAAATAACAATAAAAATGCGATAATTAGAAGTGCAATTAAATATAAAATAAAGGAAATTAAATATGAAATAAAAGAATTATGCTTATTTAAACTTCCGTAATCATGATGTTTGACATGTTGATTTTAGTTTTATGCCCATGGGTTAATTGTCCTTTGTCCTGGATTATTTAATATGTCCGTCTGGTTTTTGTCCATAACAGTCCATCAGTCATAAATATAAAGTGCGAGTGTCCTCGTCAAATTATTCTTATACCCGAAGTTAAATATTCCAACTAATTGGGGATTCGAATTGTAACAAGGTTTTAATACTTTGTTTAATGAATACACCAGGTTATCGACTGCGTGTAAACCAAGGTTTTACTACTTTGTTAACAATTACACCAATTACCCTTGAATGTAATTCACCCCTGTTTCAACAAGTTTATTAACTATTAATCCATTTCCGTGTCCGGTTAAATGAACGATTATTCGTACATATAAATACCCCGCCCATCGTGTCCGATTGAGTGTATATGGTAATTTATAGGGACGCCCAATTGTAAATCTTTATATTAACACTAACAAACTATCATTTAGTTAAACAAATATAAAGCCCATTAATAGCCCATAGTCTAATTTTCACAAGTGTCGTTCTTTTGTCCAAACCCCAATTATGGTACAAAGCCCAATTACCCAATTTTAGTAATTAGCCCAACATCATGATTACTTCGTTTTAAATAAGCATAATAATAACTTAGCTACGAGACATTAATGTAAAAAGGTTGAACATAACTTACAATGATTAAAAATAGCGTAGCGTTACACGGACAGAATTTCGACTTACACCCTTACAACATTCGCTAACATACCCTTATTATTAGAATTATAATTAAAATTAAAATATAAATTATAAATATATATATATATTTTACGTATGAGGAGAAGAAGAAAAAGATGGATGAAAATGATCAGAATTCGGTTTGCTTTATAGGGAGTTTCAAAACTGGGGTCTCCGCGACTCGCGGCCATTTTGGCCTTCAAACTCCGCGAGTCGCGGAGTTTGTTTTTACAGCTCACCCCTTTGGAGTCTTTCTCTGCCGACGGTTTTTATTTATAAATATAATATATATATAATTAATATAATTAATTATATATTATATTATATTTATATACATAGTTAACTTGTAATTTTTAGTCCGTTGCGTCGAGCGTTAAGAGTTGACTCTGGTCCCGGTTCCGGATTTTCGAACGTCCTTGCGTACAATTTTATATTTTGTACTTTGCGTTTTAAATCTTGTACTCTTGTAATTTCGAGACGTTTCTTATCAATAATTGGAACCTCTTTGATTGTCTTTTGTACTTTTGAGCTTTTTGGTCGTTTGCGTCTTCAATTCGTCGAATCTGTCTTTTGTCTTCACCTTTTATTATTTAAACGAATATCACTTGTAAATAGAACAATTGCAACTAAAAGCTTGTCTTTCTTGAGGAATAATGCTATGAAATATATGTTCGTTTTTAGCATTATCAAATATTCCCACACTTGAGCGTTGCTTGTCCTCAAGCAATATCGTCTTGAAATACTAGAATCACTTCTTTATTCTTCACACTTTGTACATCAGTGATTTCTATACGGCGGTATAAACAATGGTAGTAACGATATGGTTTACAGTTCCACATGACTATAAAAATTTAGATCCATTAAGGAAATTGGATCTTTATGAAAACATTTGATCTTTTGAAAATTAAATCTAGTTTTTACCCTAGATAAGTTTTCCGGAATAACCCTTTACCGGTGTTTGCAAAATATTTTTGTGGGTTTGGTGGGTTTCAGATTTGAAAATTTTAGCTCAAAACTTGCGGTTTTGTGTCACCCACTTGCTAACCTTGTATTTGGAAAGCAACACGTCCAGTTTACTTGTCCCGTATATTACCTTTCGGTAAACTACTGTCCGGTTGTAAAGGAAAGCGTTGAACAAGCAACTGTTAAGGCAATGTCCCCTGACATGCTTTTAATTATGGTTTATAACGTGTCGGACGCAATTACTATCCTTGGTAGAAGCAATAGTAAAGCTCACCCTTATAATTTTTCGGTATGGCACAAGGTCCTGTCTTTGACCACTATGCAACCACCGTTCTTACGGTTGACACCCGATTTAGTTCAGGTGACCTAATGAATTCCAGGTGAATTCCTAGGATTTTACGTTCAATGGTAATGAACGCATTGAAAATAGGGTTTTCAGAAAATAAATCGGTTTGTAATTTTGATCAAAATATTTTCTCGTTCAAGCTCGAGTTTAGATATCATTGAATTCCATGAGTTTGTAACTCTCAATCTTTAAGGTCAATCTCTAGGATTGAGTAATATCAGTCTTAAAAGCTGATTTTTAATCTTTAAGGAGATTATCCTTTCTGGGGATCTGATTCATTAGTCTTGTCCAGCTAATTTGCATGGTGCCCCCCCATTGTACGAGATAAATCCTTCTCATGGTTAGGATAAATCTGACCACTTGGCGACCCTGTTTAATGCTGAGGTCCGTGGATTTCCTGCTGATTTTAGTGATGACTTTTCTAGATTTTTCGTCAACCTACAGCTGGTCTGGACGACAACTTCATGACCTAAATCAAGAAGCGCGCGTCTTTTTCGGAAGACTTTACTTCCTTTTAATGATGGAATTGATTCATCGTGTTGATCCATCTTTTCTTTTCTTTCAGCGGGTAAAACAGTTTAGTTTAGTCCAAAGCAAAAGTATTTTCAGTTATTTGTTACAGATATATGTGACATATGTTTAAGATAACTTGGTAAATTTTCCCACACTTGGCTTTTATTTTCCTTTTTATCGTCCTCTATTCCATTTTAAATGAATTTTAACATTTTAGTTTGTTTCTCAATTTATGTCCTTTCCGAGGTAACAATAATTTCGGTGTTAAAACCTAGTTTTATCGTTCATAAATATGTAAAAACATGATTTTTAGTTCATTTAATTGAAAATTTTGAAAAATTTTACTAGAATTGGGTAGTCAGTATATAAGACTAGGACTGTTCTTTATTATCAGAGAGCACTAGATTCTAATACAACTACTGCTTTACTAGTATTTTTAATGGTAACCAAGTGTATAAAGTAAAAATTTTTAAAATCCGAAAGAATTTAACCCCTTCCCACACTTAAGATCTTGCAATGCCCTCATTTGCAAGAAATCAGTAACAATTTAAATTATTGAGGGTGATTTGTGTGAAAATGATTAAATTTTACCAAAGTTTCCAAATATATTGGCGTTTGTTTGCTGAATGATAAATGGTGCACATCATTTGTTCATTCCGTCTTGTTTTTATTTCACATATATTTTGCATCTTGTCGTCAAAATTAGTTGCTTTTGCTGAACTTAATGCCAGTCTTTGAAAATGCGTTGTTTTACCCTGTTGTGTACATAAGATAAACTGCAAACATATATACATATTTTTGAAGTTTGGTATATTACCCCACATTCAAAAATTATTAAAATCTAAGAATAAAAGTTAGATAATTATAAAAATGATTACAATATTAACAAAAGTATTAAACGTATCAATAATTACAAATTACAAAATAAATAAAACTAAGTATACTAGGGATGATACTGGTACCAATAGGGGTTCCAGGCATAACCATAGGTGCTATAGAATGCTTCGGCAGGGTCATACGTAGGATACGGTGGCTGCATCTCTATAGACCAGGGAGGGAAGATGGGTTTCGGTGTAGGAATATAGTTTCTACCTATATGTTGGCAATGAGCTATGATTTGGTTCTGATGAACTTGCCAATCTTCAAATGCTCTCTGTCTAGCATTTTCGTATTCCTGAGAAGCTATAAACCTTTGCATTTCTTGCATCTCATTCCCCCCTCCTACATTACCTTGCTGTTGGTTTCTCTCCACCTGTGGATGTCTACCATGGTATCGTACTGCGGCGTTATTTCGCCTCTTCAAAACTTTCGCACCATGGTATACATTTAAACCTATAGTATCGCGGGGTTCCGGTTCTTCTACTAATAATCCCCCCCGACTTATATCCACACCGAGATATTCACCAATCAAAGTAATAAAAATACCACCTCCTATTATGCTATGCGGTCGCATCCCCCGAACCATAGCTGATAAATAATAACCCACACAATATGGTATACTTACAGCGCTTTGTGGGTCTCGAATACACATATGGTAAAACAAATCTTGTTCATTTACCTTTTCCTTGTTTTTACCCCTTTGTGTAATCGAATTAGCTAAAAACCTATGAATCACTCTTAATTCGGCTCTATCTATATCCAAATAAGAGTAATTTCCCCCTTTGAAACGGTGATGACTTGTCATTTGACTCCACACACCATGTGTATCAAAATTTTCATCTATCTTTCTACCGTTTAGTATCAATCCTCTACAATCAGCAGACGCTAACTCCTCAGGCGTATATATACGTAAAGCCTGAGCCATGTCCAGTAAAGACATGTGGCGCATCGAACCGCCTAACAAAAATCTAATAAAAGAACGATCGGTTAAACTAGCTACCCGATCATTCAACTCTATACTACATAACAATTCTTCACACCATACTTTATATACAGGTCTACGCATGGTGAATAAACGTACCCAATCATTAAAAGAAGAATTACCATACCTCTGTACAAGTAATTCCCTAATTGGCTCGGCCAATTCTACAGCTTCTAAGGGTCCCCATTCTATGACCTTCGGTACCTCAACAACCTTAGAATGAAGAGTATGCAAACCCCTTTGGTATTTTGGATAATCTATCCAAAGTCTGTCAAATCTCAGGTTCGGGTGCAATTCTTCCAAGTGCATATCAGAAAAGGTCATGACTGGATGAGGTATATCCTGCTTGTAGTAGTTATCCAACTCCTGTTGTTCCACATTCTCAGCAGGAGCATTGCGGGCTTGGGATGAAGATTCACCCCTTTCAGTCTGCAAAACACATCAAACACAAATTTTGTGCATCCAAATATGCATTAGTGTCAGCAAAATCATCAATCAAAATAATTACAATGACATTATCAATTTATATCAAATTTAAGTTCATTTTCATATTTTCATCAAATCTACACTTTTTCAAATAAGCATATACGAAAATGTTCGCCAAGTTCATAAGCATTCAACTCAAATAACATGTCAAAATAATCATTACTAGCAATTAAACAAGTCTCAAATGGCATTATCTTTTAAAAATCAAGTTCATGAATTTTAGACTTGAAAAAGTCCACTTTAATTCTCAAAATCATGTTTAGGCTCAAAGTTTGGATCATTTAACTACCTAGACATGTTACACTACTCAATTTAGCAACAATTCATGACAAAAATCGGCCATAACCTGTTTATATCAAAAAGCCCCAAATTTGCTCAAGAACACAAACCCTAGATTATTCAAAATTTGAAGTTTAAGGCTTCTAATCATGTTAAACAGCATCAATCTAGGTTATACAAGCATAATACATAAACAATTTAAGCCTAATTACACTAAAAAGCATCAAAATCAAATTGGGGAAAAAATTGCTCAAGAACACCAAATTTCGGATTAAATGGTGTTTAGGTGTAGAAATTTACCGTTTTTCTTGAGTAATTCCTAGATAGCATCCTTCTCAACATGATTTTAGCAAAAAATTTGATGATTAACGATTAAAAATTGTGATTTTTTGGGGTGTTTTTGGGTGTATTTTCGAGCAGTTTTTCGCAGGTTTTCGGTTTTGTGGAGTGCACTGATCTGTGTTTTTACGTTTTATTTTTTTCTGTAAATTGGTCCCTCCGCGACTCGCGGGGATTAACGCGGAGTTTGGTATTTTTTTTTTTTTTTTATAATCATTAACTTATAAAACAATTAAGTACTTAATTTTTAAAATTTTGTTTCCCTTGTTATTTAGGACGAGGTCGTTTCGGATCGATGTCCTAGTCCGTCCTTCGACAAAATTTTAAAATTTGTCTTTTTGTAGCGATTGTTTTAAAAGCTAAGATTTTTGGGTTTTTTAATGTTTTTGGCATACTTTAATTCAATGAGATTAAAAATAATGATAATAAAAGTTCTCGTCCCTCTCTCGGATAAAGCAATTTCGGTTCAAAGACCTAGTCTTCAACTTACGACGAATTTTAAAAATCATATTTTTAACTTAATGAGATAAAGTAAATTTTTGTTTTTAAATTCACACAACTTAAATATAAAATTCAAAATTAATATTAAAAATTCACACCAAACTTAAAATTTGAAATGCATAAAATTAAAATTTCATATTTTAAATTCACACCAAACTTATATTAATTTTTCAAATATTTACAATTTTAAATATATTGTTTTTACAAAGTTTACAATATTAATTTAAGATTTAAATATTAATTTTAAAAACATGGTAAAAATAAAATTAAAAATCTTTTTGTCTTTTTATCCCACTTTAATCAATCAAATATTATCAAAAATATGCGCCCCTCTTTTCGGTAAAGTAATTTCGGTTCCAAAACCTAATTTAACTCATGACGAATTTTTGAAATATTTTGGGTTGATTGATTAAAGATATTTATACCTTAAGAATAAACGTTAAATTTCGCAGTGATGTAATAAATTTTTTGAATGATATCAATAATTTCGGTCGCCAAACCTAATTTTATTCAATACCAATTTAATACTTTTTAGCGAACAAATTAGCGTTTATTATCAAAAGGTTAAAAATAAAAATAAAAATAAAAACTGTACAGACATACCTGTGAAATAGATTTCTTAGTTATATGATCTATCCCATTCATAAGATAGTCGGTTTAATTGGTTTTCCATGGCTACATAGGCGTAACCTCGAGCATTCAGTGTCTTTTCTTCTAAACATATGAACGGTCCGTCTCTGCATAAAGTAACAAATTCGGTATTTGAATAGGTTTGATTATTTGAACATTTACCTCCATGTGACCATTTTCCGCATTTGTGACATCTTTCTAGGTGTCGTGCTCTTCTTTTTGCTGCGGATTTTGATTTTCCTTTACCAAATTGTAACTTATTATCTTCGCATCTGGATTCTTTTCTAACTCCGTCCATTCTTTCTCTGATTACTGATACTATTTCACTCGGTAGTATGTCATTATTACGTTTAGTGATCAAAGCGTGTAGCATTAGACCATGGTTTAGTTCACAGGCAGTCTTCATTTTTGTAAAAACCTAAAAAAAAATAAAAATTCAGAATGGGGGGAGAAGACTAGTTCTTTAGGGTCTACTAGAGAAAGACCATTCGGGTTCCATTTTCGAGAACTACACAAAAACAGACAATCTAACTCTAACAGAAATACATATTATCCTTTAAAGACTTGATTCTCCCCACACTTAGTTAGCTGTGGTGTCGAAATTGTGATTAACTTCGTTGTCGACTTCCATCGGACCATGTATGTAATGTTTAACTCTGTGACCATTAACTTTAAATTCAATCCCATTTGAATTTATTAATTCTATCGTTCCGTATGGGAAAACTCTTTTGACCATGAATTGTCCAGACCATCTTGATTTCAATTTTCCAGGAAATAGCTTGAATCGTGAATTGAAAAGAAGAATTCTGTCTCCTTCTTTAAATTCTTTTGAACTTCTGATTCTTTTATCATGCCATTTCTTCGTTCTTTCTTTATAGATTAACGAATTTTCGTATGCTTCATGTCTTAATTCTTCTAATTCGTTTAGTTGACTTAATCGTAGACGTCCGGCTTCATGTAAATCAAGATTACATGTCTTGAAAGCCCAAAATGCTTTGTGTTCAATTTCTACTGGAAGATGACATGCTTTTCCATAAACAAGTCTAAAAGGTGTGGTTCCAATTGGAGTTTTGTAGGCTGTTCTAAAAGCCCAGAGTGCATCCTCCAATTTAATGGACCATTCCTTCAGATTTGATCCTACGGTTTTCTCTAGAATACGTTTTAAAGCTCGGTTGGTATTTTCAACTTGTCCACTTGTTTGTGGATGATATGCGGTGGAGATTTTATGAGTTACTCCATATCTTTTAAGAACTTTCTGAAGTTGATTATTACAAAAATGAGTTCCCCGATCACTTATTAAAGCTTTTGGTGTTCCAAACCTTGCAAAAAGATGTTTTAAAAAGTTGACTACAACTCGTGCATCGTTAGTTGGGAGAGCTTGTGCTTCCGCCCATTTAGATACATAATCAATGGCTACGAGTATATATAGATTATTATGAGATTTTGTAAATGGACCCATAAAGTCAATACCCCAAATGTCAAATACTTCACATACTTGGATGACATTTTGTGGCATTTCATCACGTTGACTTATTTTTCCGGCCCTTTGACATGCATCACAGGATTTGCAAAGAAAGTGTGCGTCTTTGTAAATTGTAGGCCAATAGAATCCAGCTTCATAAACTTTTCTTGCTGTTAGTTGAGGCCCATAATGCCCTCCTGTTGGTCCTGTGTGACAATGGTTTAATATTTTACTAGCTTCATCTCCAAATACACATCAGCGTATTATTCCATCGGGACAACTTTTAAACAGATGTGGATCTTCCCAGAAATAGTGTTTTATATCACTGAAGAATTTCTTTCGTCTTTGGTACGATAATCCTTTTTCAAGGAATCCACATACTAAATAATTTGCATAGTCTGCAAACCATGGGATTTCATTATAATCTATCTTTAATAGATATTCATCAGGAAAGTTGTCTTGTATGGTCGATTCATTTAGAACTTCTAATTCGGGATTTTCAAGATGAGAAAGATGATCAGCGGCGAGATTTTCTGCTCCTCTTTTATCTCGGATTTCAATATCAAACTCTTGTAAGAGTAAGATCCAACGGATTAATCTTGGTTTAGCATCTTGTTTTGAAAATAGGTATCTAAGAGCAGAATGGTCGGTATAGACAACCGTTTTTGCTAGAACGAGATATGATCGAAATTTGTCAAAAGCAAAGACAATAGCAAGGAGTTCTTTTTCAGTAGTTGTATAGTTCATTTGTGCTCCTTGTAACGTCTTACTAGCATAATATATAGGTTGAAATCGTTTTTCAATCCTTTGTCCTAAAACGGCTCCCATTGCAAAATCACTTGCATCGCACATTAGTTCAAATGGTAGATTCCAATTTGGTGTTATCATGATCGGTGCATTAGTGAGTTTCTCTTTAAGAATATTAAAAGATTTGATACACTCATCTGAAAAGATGAATGGAGCATCCTTTTCTAGGAGTTTATTCATAGGAGTGGCAATTTTTGAAAAATCTTTTATGAAACGTCGGTAAAAACCGGCATGCCCTAGAAAACTCCTAACTCCTCTAACATTGGTGGGATGTGGAAGTTTAGCAATTACATCTACTTTAGCTCTATCCACTTCAATTCCTTCTTTTGAAATTTTATGTCCAAGAACGATGCCTTCTTTAACCATGAAATGGCATTTCTCCCAATTAAGTACTAGATTTGATTGTTCACATCTAATTAGCATTCGTTCCAGATTAACTAGACATGATTTAAATGTATCACCGAAGACTGAAAAGTCATCCATGAATACTTCCATGCATTCTTCTATCATGTCGTGAAAAATCGCCATCATACACCTTTGAAAGGTTGCAGGGGCGTTACAAAGTCCAAATGGCATACGTTTGTAAGCAAAAGTACCATAAGGGCACGTGAATGTGGTTTTTTCTTGATCTTCGGGTGCTATTGGAATTTGAAAATATCCGGAAAATCCATCTAGAAAACAATAGTAACTATTTCCGGCTAATCTTTCCAACATTTGATCTATGAAAGGTAAGGGAAAGTGATCTTTTCTGGTGGCGTCATTTAATTTTCTATAATCAATACACACACGCCATCATGTTACAGTCCTAGTAGGAATAAGCTCATCTTTTTCATTTGTGATGACAGTCATGCCACCCTTCTTAGGCACGCATTGAACTGGGCTTACCCATGGACTATCAGAGATTGGATAAATTAGACCTGCATCTAGCAGTTTAATAATCTCTTTCTTAACTACATCTTGCATATTAGGATTTAGTCTTCGTTGGCGTTGCACATACGTTTTATGACCTTCTTCCATAAGGATTTTATGTGTGCAATACGAAGGACTTATTCCTTTAATATCATGAATCTTCCATGCAATGGCTGGTTTATGAGCTTTCAACATAGAAATGAGTTGTGATTTCTCATTTTCAGTAAGAGAAGATGATATTATTACAGGTAATTCAGATTCACCATGTAAATAAGCGTATTCCAAATGGTTTGGAAGTGGCTTTAACTCTAATTTCGGAGGTTCTTCTATCGATGATTTGTATCGATATCTGTCTTCTTCTTTTAGCATTTGAATTTCTTCTGTTGTTGGTTCATATCCATTAGCTATTAGTGTAGCTAACATTTCAGCTTCATCAATTGGTTCATTACCTTCTCCTAAAGAACATTCTCCTGTTCCTTGTAATTCTGGAAATTCTTCTAATAATTCTGCATGTGCATCTATAGTTTGAATATAATAACATGTATCATCTGCAGATTGTGGTTGTTGCATTGCTCTATCAACTGAAAAGGTAACACTCTCATCCTCTATACTTAGGGTCAGTTTCTTACCGAACACGTCTATCATTGCTTTAGTCGTGTTTAAGAATGGTCTTCCTAATATGAGAGGAACTTGAGAATCTTCTTCCATGTCCAAAACAACAAAATCTACTGGAAATACTAAAGTACCAACTTTAACTAGCATGTTCTCCATTATCCCTCTAGGATATTTTATTGATCTATCGGCTAGTTGTATGCTTATTCTGGTTGGTTTCAATTCTCCAAGGTCTAGTTTAGCGTATAGTGAATACGGCATTAGATTTATACTAGCACCTAAGTCTGCCAATGCTTCTATTGAACTAAGACTACCCAGAAAACATGGAATTGTGAAACTTCCTGGATCAGATAGTTTTTCTGGTATCTTATTCAACAGCACTGCTGAACAATTAGCATTCATAGTAACAGCCGAGAGTTCTTCCATTTTCTTTCTATTTGAGATTAGATCTTTCAAGAATTTAGCATATCTAGGCATTCCTGAAATCACATCAATGAAAGGAAGATTTACATTTATCTGTTTAAACATATCCAAGAATTTGGATTGCTCGGCTTCAAGTTTCTCTTTCTTCATTTTACTCGGGTAAGGAAGTGGTGGTTGGTATGGTTTAACATAAGGTTTATCCTTAACTTTGTTATCTTCATTAACCTTTTCAACTACCGGTTCTTTTTCCTTATCTTGATCAGGTTGTGGTTCTTGTGGAGTAGGAATAGCTTCATCAGAAGTTACAGGTATTTCAGGTGGTTTAAGTGTTATACCACTTCTTGTGGTAATGGCTTTAGCTGTTTCATTCCGGGGGTTAGCATTTGTATCACTAGGTAGACTTCCCGGTTTTTTTTCACCTATTAACCTTGCTAGGTTACTCACTTCTTGTTCCAGATTTTGAATAGAAGCTTGTTGATTTCTAAATGCTTGAGCATTTTGTTCATTGGTTTGTTTCTGAGATGTGAAAAACTGCGTTTGAGTTTCAACTAGCTTCGTCATCATATCTTCTAAATTCGGCTTTTTATCATCGGTTTGTTGTGGTGGTTTGTTTTGAAAATTAGGTCTTTGCTGATTATAAGTATTATTGGATACTTGTTGATTGCTAGGACCTTGTTGGTTGTTGTATGGAATATTTCTGTTATAATTCTGGTTTTGATTGTAAATCGGTCTTGGTGGTTGATAATTATTCTGATAATTATTTCCAGGCCTTTGGTTTATGTATGAAATATTCTCTCTTTGTTCCATTGTTAATTCAATACTGAGACAATCTTTTGTCAAATGTGGTCCTCCACACTGCTCACAACTAATTCGTATTGAGTGAATATCTTTAGTCATCTTTTCCATTCGTCTCTCCACAGCATCTATCTTTGCGGAAATGGAATCTAAGTCATGGCTAGAATCGGCTCTAGCTGCTTTAGATGATCTAATGATATCTTTTTTCTTGGTGCCACTCATGTGAGTGGGAAGCAGTGTTATCAATAACTTTGTAAGCACCAGTTTCGGTTTTCTTCATAATAGAACCACCAGCTGCTATATCTATGTCTTTCCTTGTAGTGATGTCGCATCCTTGGTAGAATATTTGTACTATTTGACAGGTGTCTAAACCATGTTGCGGACATCCTCTTAACAACTTTCCATATCTTGTCCATGCCTCATATAGAGTTTCATTCGGTTTTTGTGTGAACGTAACAATTTCTGCTTGAAGTCTTACGGCTTTAGATGCAGGAAAGAATTGTTTAAGAAATTTGTCAACTAAAACATCCCATGTATCAATCGCCCCTTCAGGTAACGATTCCAACCAATCTTTGGCTTCTCCCTTTAAAGTCCAGGGAAATAACATGAGATATATCTGTTCATCCTCCACTTCTCGGATTTTAAATAGTGTGCAGATCCTATTAAAGGTACGTAGATGTTCATTTGGATCTTCCTTCGGCGCACCACTAAATTGGCATTGATTAGTCACCATGTGTAGAATTTGTCCTTTGATTTCATAATCTGGCGCATTAATGTCTGGATGAGTAATTGCGTGACCTTGGCCAGTGCGTTTAGCTCTCATTCGGTCTTCCATACTTAAAGGTTCCAGATTCTCCATAATTGAATTTGTTGAATCGGTATCACTAGATGATTCTGATTTAATGGTTCGTTCCTCAACAATCTCTATTTGAATGATTGGTGGCTCCGGAGGAAAGTTTAATGGTTCAGGATCTACGAACCGTTCCTGAATATTTTCCGGATTCTCAATTGTGAGGTCGGGTTCAAAAAATGGATTATCGGAAATTTGAACTAAAGTACTTGGTCGACTGGATGACGATTCTAAAGAAAAATCAACGGCGGTTATATTTGCTAAATGGCTTGATCTAGTTACAGGTGGTGAACGTACAAAAGGTGATGAACGTCTTGCTCGGTGCATTCACTGAATATCCTATTAGTTTTTAAAAAGGAAAGAAAAATTATAATAAGTTATCCAATCAATAGACTTTTCTGATTTTGCCCACGTTTCGAATAGGCAAAAGATGCAGCAGAGGGGCAGGATTCGTTTGGTCTCAATATAATTGAGGACTGTTTGGCTCCAATAACCCGGTCCACGTACAAATCCAACTATTACTACGAACCAGAAAATTTTGATGTCTATCAATTTAACCACTCAAAATAAATTTTCGTAATTTTAAGAAATTTAGATAAGAAGTGGAATAAAAATCTATGTCCTAAAAACTAGAATAGCGAGAAATAAGAAAGAAAAAGAGTTCGTCGGAAAAAGGTTGAAAAAGAAAAATGGTTGAAAAATAAAAGGTGACGGAAAAATAAAAGAAACTTATAAAAACTTAAAAATACTTGACTAACCTAACCTTATTACTACAACTAACTTAAAATTATAATCGCAAATTGAAATTACTAATTGGAATGATAATTGGTACATAGTAAAAGGTGTCTAAAAATATTAAAGCTTACAGGAAAACTAAATTCCAAATGAAAATAACTTAAAAAGAAACTAAAACTTAAAAAGGCGTCGCAAAATTCTAAAGTACCTAAATCTTAGTCTAAAGAAAAAGCACTTAAGGAATTCTACGGCAAAGCCTAAAAATCTAGGAGTAAAAATGACTATGGCAAAAACTAAGTTTAAAATTAAATATGAGCGAAAAAATACAAATATTACGCTACAACGATTAAAAAGGGACAAAATATAAAAATATACAAAAAGTTGTAAAAATTACAATTTTTATAAAAATATTATTTTTATATTATTTATTTAATAAAACTACTAATTTTACAATTTAATTAAACTAATTTAACTAAAATATAAATTAAATAAAACTTAAGTTAAAAATAAACTTAATTATAATAATAATAATAATTAGGGTTAATAATAATAATAATTAATAATAATCCGTAATAAATGCAGGATTAGGGCTTCCTGTTCGTGTGTCAGAAAATCTCCGCGAGTCGCAGTATTTAAAACACCAAACCCCGCGAGTCGCGGGGTTCCAGTTTTCAACTCTGGATCAGTTTGAAATTTTACGCGTTTTTTTTTTTTTTTTAATTTCTGTTTTTAATTTTCTGTTTTAATAAAAGTATTTATATAATAAAAACTTATATCTAAAAACTAAAATAGAAATATTTTATAATTTTATAAATAAAAATCTTAAAACTAGATTTATATATATATACTTTTTTTATATGTTTTTAAATAAAAACAAAACACTTAAATAAAACTTATATAAAAATAAAGAAACTTTATAAAACTTAAATATTTAACAAAATCTTAAAAATGCTTATATTTTTGTTTTTCTTTTTATATTTTCGAATATTTAAAACGTATTTTTACAAAAGCGACTTTTAATAGAAGTAAACTAAAAATCTTTTTTTTTTTTTTTATATTAGCGTTGCGCTTCCGGCGTTTAGAAAGTTTCCCGGCAGCGGCGCCAAAAATACTTGATGCGGTAGCGGAGTGGTATAAAATAGTTATTAAATTTTAGCAGGAAATACTATTAAATACGATACAATTTTACACAAGATATTTATTTATTTATAGAATGGATATACTTAAACCTTGCTACAACACTTATAGGCAGTGTACCTAATCGTACAGTAGTGTAGTTTTTAGTAAGTCCGGTTCGTTCCACAGGGAATCTTTTTTAAACAAAGCTCAACGCTATATTAGTTTACTTTTATAAAAATACAAACATATATATAAGTAATATTATTATTATAAAGGGGGGTTTTTACCGTTTAATGACCGGTTTGTCGATTTTTAAACTTTAGTCGCAGTTAAAACCAAATGTAAAATAATAAATATAAATACAAGACTTAAATTAAAGCGTAAAGTAAATAACAATAATGAAATTGCGAATAATAAAAATGCGATAATTAAAAATACGATAATTAAAAATGCAATTAAATAAAATAACAATAAAAATGCGATAATTAGAAGTGCAATTAAATATAAAATAAAGGAAATTAAATATGAAATAAAAGAATTATGCTTATTTAAACTTCCGTAATCATGATGTTTGACATGTTGATTTTAGTTTTATGCCCATGGGTTAATTGTCCTTTGTCCTGGATTATTTAATATGTCCGTCTGGTTTTTGTCCATAACAGTCCATCAGTCATAAATATAAAGTGCGAGTGTCCTCGTCAAATTATTCTTATACCCGAAGTTAAATATTCCAACTAATTAGGGATTCGAATTGTAACAAGGTTTTAATACTTTGTTTAATGAATACACCAGGTTATCGACTGCGTGTAAACCAAGGTTTTACTACTTTGTTAACAATTACACCAATTACCCTTGAATGTAATTCACCCCTGTTTCAACAAGTTTATTAACTATTAATCCATTTCCGTGTCCGGTTAAATGAACGATTATTCGTACATATAAATACCCCGCCCATCGTGTCCGATTGAGTGTATATGGTAATTTATAGGGACGCCCAATTGTAAATCTTTATATTAACACTAACAAACTATCATTTAGTTAAACAAATATAAAGCCCATTAATAGCCCATAGTCTAATTTCCACAAGTGTCGTTCTTTTGTCCAAACCCCAATTATGGTACAAAGCCCAATTACCCAATTTTAGTAATTAGCCCAACATCATGATTACTTCGTTTTAAATAAGCATAATAATAACTTAGCTACGAGACATTAATGTAAAAAGGTTGAACATAACTTACAATGATTAAAAATAGCGTAGCGTTACACGGACAGAATTTCGACTTACACCCTTACAACATTCGCTAACATACCCTTATTATTAGAATTATAATTAAAATTAAAATATAAATTATAAATATATATATATATATTTTACGTATGAGGAGAAGAAGAAAAAGATGGATGAAAATGATCAGAATTCGGTTTGCTTTATAGGGAGTTTCAAAACTGGGGTCTCCGTGACTCGCGGCCATTTTGGCCTTCAAACTCCGCGAGTCGCGGAGTTTGTTTTTACAGCTCACCCCTTTGGAGTCTTTCTCTGCCGACGGTTTTTATTTATAAATATAATATATATATAATTAATATAATTAATTATATATTATATTATATTTATATACATAGTTAACTTGTAATTTTTAGTCCGTTGCGTCGAGCGTTAAGAGTTGACTCTGGTCCCGGTTCCGGATTTTCGAACGTCCTTGCGTACAATTTTATATTTTGTACTTTGCGTTTTGAATCTTGTACTCTTGTAATTTCGAGACGTTTCTTATCAATAATTGGAACCTCTTTGATTGTCTTTTGTACTTTTGAGCTTTTTGGTCGTTTGCGTCTTCAATTCGTCGAATCTGTCTTTTGTCTTCACCTTTTATTATTTAAACGAATATCACTTGTAAATAGAACAATTGCAACTAAAAGCTTGTCTTTCTTGAGGAATAATGCTATGAAATATATGTTCGTTTTTAGCATTATCAATATACCAATAGTACATACATCTAAAAGCTGTGTATTGTACGAGTACGAATACGGGTGCATACGAGTAGAATTGTTGATGAAACTGAACGAGGATGTAATTGTAAGCATTTTTGTTAAGTAGAAGTATTTTGATAAGTGTATTGAAGTCTTTCAAAAGTGTATAAATACATATTAAAACACTACATGTATATACATTTTAACTGAGTCGTTAAGTCATCGTTAGTCGTTACATGTAAGTGTTGTTTTGAAACTTTTAGGTTAACGATCTTGTTAAATGTTGTTAACCCAATGTTTATAATATCAAATGAGATTTTAAATTATTATATTATCATGATATTATCATGTATGAATATCTCTTAATATGATATATATACATTAAATGTCTTTACAACGATAATCGTTACATATATGTCTCGTTTAAAAATCATTAAGTTAGTAGTCTTGTTTTTACATATGTAGTTCATTGTTAATATACTTAATGATATGTTTACTTATCATAGTATCAGGTTAATATATATATATATATCCATATATATGTCATCATATAGTTTTTACAAGTTTTAACGTTCGTGAATCACCGGTCAACTTGGGTGGTCAATTGTCTATATGAAACATATTTCAATTAATCAGGTCTTAACAAGTTTGATTGCTTAACATGTTGGAAACATTTAATCATGTAAATATCAATCTCAGTTAATATATATAAACATGGAAAAGTTCGGGTCACTACAGTACCTACCCGTTAAATAAATTTCGTCCCGAAATTTTAAGCAGTTGGAGGTGTTGACGTATCTTCTGGAAATAAATGTGGTTATTTCTTCTTCATCTGATCTTCATGCTCCCAGGTGAACTCGGGTCCTCTACGAGCATTCCATCGAACCTTAACAATTGGTATCTTGTTTTGCTTAAATCTTTTAACCTCACGATCCATTATTTCTACGGGTTCTTCGATGAATTGAAGTTTTTCGTTGATTTGGATTTCATCTAATGGAATAGTGAGATCTTCTTTAGCAAAACATTTCTTCAAATTCGAGACGTGGAAAGTGTTATGTACACCCGCGAGTTGTTGAGGTAACTCAAGTCGGTAAGCTACTGGTCCGACACGATCAATAATCTTGAATGGTCCAATATACCTTGGATTTAATTTCCCTCGTTTACCAAATCGAACAACTCCTTTCCAAGGTGCTACTTTAAGCATGACCATCTCTCCAATTTCAAATTCTATATCTTTTCTTTTAATGTCAGCGTAGCTCTTTTGTCGACTTTGGGCGGTTTTCAACCGTTGTTGAATTTGGATGATCTTCTCGGTAGTTTCTTGTATAATCTCCGAACCCGTAATTTGTCTATCCCCCACTTCACTCCAACAAACTGGAGACCTGCACTTTCTACCATAAAGTGCTTCAAACGGCGCCATCTCAATGCTTGAATGGTAGCTGTTGTTGTAGGAAAATTCTGCTAACGGTAGATGTCGATCCCAACTGTTTCTGAAATCAATAACACATGCTCGTAGCATGTCTTCAAGCGTTTGTATCGTCCTTTCTCTCTGCCCATCAGTTTGTGGATGATAGGCAGTACTCATGTCTAGACGAGTTCCTAATGCTTGCTGTAATGTCTGCCAGAATTTTGAAATAAATCTGCCATCCCTATCAGAGATAATAGAGATTGGTATTCCATGTCTGGAGATGACTTCCTTCAAATACAGTCGTGCTAACTTCTCCATCTTGTCATCTTCTCTTATTGGCAGGAAATGTGCTGATTTGGTGAGACGATCAACTATTACCCAAATAGTATCAAAACCACTTGCAGTCCTTGGCAATTTAGTGATGAAATCCATGGTAATGTTTTCCCATTTCCATTCCGGGATTTCGGGTTGTTGAAGTAGACCTGATGGTTTCTGATGCTCAGCTTTGATCTTAGAACACGTCAAACATTCTCCTACGTATTTAGCAACATCGGCTTTCATACCCGGCCACCAAAAATGTTTCTTGAGATCCTTGTACATCTTCCCCGTTCCAGGATGTATTGAGTATCTGGTTTTATGAGCTTCTCTAAGTACCATTTCTCTCATATCTCCAAATTTTGGTACCCAAATCCTTTCAGCCCTATACCGGGTTCCGTCTTCCCGAATATTAAGATGCTTCTCCGATCCTTTGGGTATTTCATCCTTTAAATTTCCCTCTTTTAAAACTCCTTGTTGCGCCTCCTTTATTTGAGTAGTAAGGTTATTATGAATCATTATATTCATAGATCTTACTCGAATGGGTTCTCTGTCCTTCCTGCTTAAGGCATCGGCTACCACATTTGCCTTCCCCGGGTGGTAACGAATCTCAAAGTCGTAATCATTCAATAATTCAATCCACCTACGCTGCCTCATATTCAGTTGTTTCTGATTAAATATGTGTTGAAGACTTTTATGGTCGGTATATATAATACTTTTGACCCCATATAAGTAGTGCCTCCAAGTCTTTAATGCAAAAACAACCGCGCCTAATTCCAAATCATGCGTCGTATAATTTTGTTCGTGAATCTTCAATTGTCTAGACGCATAAGCAATCACCTTCGTTCGTTGCATTAATATATAACCGAGACCTTGCTTTGATGCGTCACAATAAATCACAAAATCATCATTCCCTTCAGGCAATGACAATATAGGTGCCGTAGTTAGCTTTTTCTTCAATAATTGAAACGCTTTCTCTTGTTCATCATTCCATTAAAATTTATTCCCTTTATGCGTTAATGCAGTCAAGGGTTTTGCTATTCTGGAAAAGTCTTGGATGAACCTTCTGTAGTAACCAGCTAGTCCTAAAAACTGGCGTATGTTTTTCGGAGTTTTCAGGGTTTCCCACTTTTCAACAGTTTCTATCTTTGCCGGATCCACCTTAATACCTTCTTTGTTCACTATGTGACCGAGGAATTGAACTTCTTCCAACCAAAATGCACACTTTGAAAACTTAGCGTACAATTCTTCCTTCCTCAATACTTCTAACACCTTTCTCAAATGTTCACCGTGTTCTTGGTCATTCTTTGAGTAAATAAGTATGTCATCAATGAAAACAATGACAAACTTGTCAAGGTATGGTCCACACACTCGGTTCATAAGGTCCATGAACACAGCTGGTGCATTAGTTAAACCAAACGGCATGACCATAAACTCGTAATGACCGTAACGTGTTCTGAAAGCAGTCTTTGGAATATCATCTTCTTTCACCCGCATTTGATGATACCCGGAACGTAAGTCAATCTTTGAATAAACAGACGAGCCTTGTAGTTGATCAAATAAGTCGTCGATTCTCGGTAGTGGGTAGCGGTTCTTGATGGTAAGTTTGTTCAACTCTCGGTAGTCGATACACAATCTAAATGTACCATCTTTCTTCTTGACAAACAAAACAGGAGCTCCCCACGGTGATGTGCTTGGTCGAATGAAACCACGCTCTAAAAGTTCTTGTAATTGGCTTTGCAGTTCTTTCATCTCGCTGGGTGCGAGTCTGTAAGGAGCACGAGCTATTGGTGCAGCTCCTGGTACAAGATCTATTTGAAATTCAACGGATCGATGTGGGGGTAATCCTGGTAATTCTTTCGGAAATACATCAGGAAATTCTTTTGCAATGGGAACATCATTGATGCTCTTTTCTTCAGTTTGTACTTTCTCGACATCTGCTAGAACAGCATAGCAACCTTTTCTTATTAGTTTTTGTGCCTTCAAATTACTAATAAGATGTAGCTTCGTGTTGCCCTTTTCTCCGTACACCATTAAGGGTTTTCCTTTTTCTCGTATAATGCGAATTGCATTTTTGTAACAAACGATCTCTGCTTTCACTTCTTTCAACCAGTCCATACCGATTATCACATCAAAACTCCCTAACTCTACTGGTATCAAATCAATCTTAAATGTTTCGCTAACCAGTTTAATTTCTCGATTCCGACATATATTATCTGCTGAAATTAATTTACCATTTGCTAATTCGAGTAAAAATTTACTATCCAAAGGCGTCAATGGACAACTTAATTTAGCACAAAAATCTCTACTCATATAGCTTCTATCCGCACCCGAATCAAATAAAACGTAAGCAGATTTATTGTCAATAAGAAACGTACCCGTAACAAGCTCCGGGTCATTCTGTGCCTCTGCCGCATTAATATTGAAAACTCTTCCGCGGCCTTGTCCAATCGTATTCTCCTGGTTCGGGCAATTTCTAATAATGTGGCCCGGTTTTCCACATTTATAACAAACTACATTGGCATAGCTTGCTCCGACACTACTTGCTCCGCCATTACTCGTTCCGACACCATTTGTTCCTTTCGTTCTATTAACCCCTGGTCCGTAGACCTCACTCTTCGCCGCGCTATGACCATTTCTTTTACACTTGTTGCAAAATTTGGTGCAGAACCCCGAGTGATACTTTTCACACCTTTGGCATAGCTGTTTCTGATTGTTGTTGTTGTTGCGGTTATTATTGTTGTTGGGATGATTGTTGTAGTTGCTGTTGTTGTTGTTGTTGTTGTTGTTGTTGTTGGGCCGTTTGTTGTAGTTGCGATTGATGTTGCGATTGTTGGGATAATTGTTGCGATTGCTGTTGTTGTTGTATTGGTGATTCTTATCACCATTTTCCTCCCACTTTCTTTTGACTTGCTTCACATTGGCCTCTTCAGCAGTCTGTTCTTTAATTCTTTCTTCAATCTGGTTCACTAGTTTGTGAGCCATTCTACATGCCTGTTGTATGGAGGCGGGCTCGTGTGAACTTATATCTTCTTGGATTCTTTCCGGTAATCCTTTCACAAACGCGTCGATCTTCTCTTCCTCATCTTCGAATGCTCCCTGACACAATAGGCACAATTCTGTGAATCGTCTTTCGTACGTGGTAATATCAAATCCTTGGGTTCATAACCCTCTAAGTTCTGTCTTGAGCTTATTGACCTCGGTTCTGGGACGGTACTTCTCGTTCATCAAGTGCTTGAATGCTGACCACGATAGTGCGTACGCATCATCTTGTCCCACTTGCTCTAGATAGGTATTCCACCATGTTAACGCAGAACCTGTGAAGGTATGCGTAGCGTACTTCACTTTGTCCTCTTCAGTACACTTACTTATGGCAAACACCGATTCGACCTTCTCGGTCTACCGTTTCAATCCGATCGGTCCTTCGGTTCCATCAAATTCCAAAGGTTTGCAGGCAGCGAATTCTTTGTAGGTGCATCCTACACGATTTCCTGTACTGCTAGATCCAAGGTTATTGTTGGTATGTAGCGCAGCCTGTACTGCGGCTATGTTTGAATCTAGAAAAGTACGGAATTCCTCTTCATTCATATTCACGGTGTGTCGAGTAGTCGGTGCCATTTCCTTCAAAATAGTCAAATGGAACAAGTTAATCATACAGAATATTAAGATTAGTTAATAGTATTTCGTAGCATAATATGAACTCATTTATAAAAGCTTTTTCTTCATATTAGCGTTTTATAAGTTTAAATTCGGGTAGTACCTACCCGTTAAGTTCATACTTAGTAGCTAATATACAATTCAACTACTACAATTCTATATGAAAAACTGATTATAATAATATTTCGCGTTCAAACTTTTACACAATATTTTACAAACTTACAATACCGCTTATTTTACATATAGCATGAAATATAGCACACAATAAATTTGATACAAGATGGTTGTGAAGATAATTCTAGCTATTACACAAGTCGTTCAGCAAAGGCAATAAAGACACGTAATTCATACGTCCAGAAACAAGTCATGCATTCTGGTTTTACTAGGATTACTTCCCATCCTTGGTCTTGTGGAACATAACCGTTATGGCCGTTGATAAGACAGCGTGTTGTAACATCGTTAAAGGGACGAGGGTTACGTAATGTCCAACAGTCCCGTAACAATCTAAAAACCTCATTTCTTACCCCAATTACCGACTCCGTCACTTGTGGGAACGTTTTGTTTAATAGTTGTAGCCCGATGTTCTTGTTCTCACTTTGGTGAGAAGCGAACATTACTAATCCGTAAGCATAGCATGCTTCTTTATGTTGCATGTTAGCCGCTTTTTCTAAATCACGAAGTCCAATATTCGGATATATTGAGTCAAAATAATTTCTTAACCCATTGCGTAAAATAGCATTTGGGTTCCCCGCAATATATGCGTCAAAGTAAACACATCGTAACTTATGGATTTCCCAATGTGATATCCCCCATCTTTCGAACGAAAGCCTTTTATAAACCAAGGCATTCTTGGAACGTTCTTCGAATGTCTTACAAACTGATCTCGCCTTAAATAGTTGTGCCGAAGAATTCTGACCGACTCTAGACAAGATTTCATCAATCATGTCTCCGGGTAGGTCTCTTAAAATATTGGGTTGTCTATCCATTTTGTGTTTTTATACTGTAAAATAAACAAGAGTTAGATTCATAAAAAAAATACTTATTAATACAAGCAATTTTTACATATATCATAAAGCATAAGCACACTATATTACATATATTACACCACACGAATACAACTATCTTATTTCGACTCGCTTGTTTCTTCTTCTTCGGTTTTGGTTCGTTTTGCCAAGTTTCTAGGGATATATGATGTTCCCCTAATACGAGCCGTAATTTTCCACATTGGTTTAGAAAAACCTGGTGGTTTAGAGGTTCCCGGGTCATTGTTACAACTTAAGGACTTTGGGGGTTGACGATACATATAAAGTTCATCGGGGTTGGAATTAGATTTCTCTATTTTTATGCCCTTTCCCTTATTATTTTCTTTTGCCTTTTTAAATTCAGTTGGGGTAATTTCTATAACATCATCGGAATTCTCGTCGGAATCCGATTCATCGGAGAATTGGTAATCCTCCCAATATTTTGCTTCCTTGGCGGAAACACCATTGACCATAATTAACCTTGGTCGGTTGGTTGAGGATTTTCTTTTACTTAACCGTTTTATTATTTCCCCCACCGGTTCTATTTCTTCATCCGTTTCCGATTCTTCTTCCGGTTCCGATTCTTCTTCCGGTTCCGACTCTTCTTCCGGTTCCTCTTCGGGAACTTGTGAATCAGTCCACGAATCATTCCAATTTACATTTGACTCTTCATTATTATTAGGTGAGTCAATGGGACTTGTTCTAGAGGTAGACATCTATCACATAATATCAAACGCGTTAAGAGATTAATATATCACATAATATTTACATGTTAAAAATATATAGTTTCTAACAAAATTTGTTACGCAAACATTTTTCAAGTAAACACGGTCGAAGTCCAGACTCACTAATGCATCCTAACAAACTCGATAAGACACACTAATGCAAAATTCTGGTTCTCTAAGACCAACGCTCGGATACCAACTGAAATGTCCCGTTCTTATTGATTAAAAACGTTCCATATTAATTGATTTCGTTGCGAGGTTTTGACCTCTATATGAGACGTTTTTCAAAGACTGCATTCATTTTAAAACAAACCATAACCTTTATTTCATCAATAAAGGTTTAAAAAGCTTTACGTAGATTATCAAATAATGATAATCTAAAATATCCTGTTTACACACGACCATTACATAATGGTTATAATACAAATATGTTACAACAAAATAAGTTTCTTGAATGCAGTTTTTACACAATATCATACAAGCATGGACTCCAAATCTTGTCCTTATTTAAGTATGCGACAGCGGAAGCTCTTAATAATCACCTGAGAATAAACATGCTTAAAACGTCAACAAAAATGTTGGTGAGTTATAGGTTTAACCTATATATATCAAATCGTAACAATAGACCACAAGATTTCATATTTCAATACACATCCCATACATAGAGATAAAAATCATTCATATGGTGAACACCTGGTAACTGACATGAACAAGATGCATATATAAGAATATCCCCATCATTCCGGGACACCCTTCGGATATGATATAAATTTCGAAGTACTAAAACATCCGGTACTTTGGATGGGGCTTGTTGGGCCCAATAGATCTATCTTTAGGATTCGCGTCAATTAGGGTGTCTGTTCCCTAATTCTTAGATTACCAGACTTAATAAAAAGGGGCATATTCGATTTCGATAATTCAACCATAGAATGTAGTTTCACGTACTTGTGTCTATTTTGTAAATCATTTATAAAACCTGCATGTATTCTCATCCCAAAAATATTAGATTTTAAAAGTGAGACTATAACTCACTTTCACAGATTTTTACTTCGTCGGGAAGTAAGACTTGGCCACTGGTTGATTCACGAACCTATAACAATATATACATATATATCAAAGTATGTTCAAAATATATTTACAACACTTTTAATATATTTTGATGTTTTAAGTTTATTAAGTCAGCTGTCCTCGTTAGTAACCTACAACTAATTGTCCACAGTTAGATGTACAGAAATAAATCGATAAATATTATCTTGAATCAATCCACGACCCAGTGTATACGTATCTCAGTATTGATCACAACTCAAACTATATATATTTTGGAATCAACCTCAACCCTGTATAGCTAACTCCAACATTCACATATAGAGTGTCTATGGTTGTTCCGAAATATATATAGATGTGTCGACATGATAGGTCGAAACATTGTATACGTGTCTATGGTATCTCAAGATTACATAATATACAATACAAGTTGATTAAGTTATGGTTGGAATAGATTTGTTACCAATTTTCACGTAGCTAAAATGAGAAAAATTATCCAATCTTGTTTTACCCATAACTTCTTCATTTTAAATCCGTTTTGAGTGAATCAAATTGCTATGGTTTCATATTGAACTCTATTTTATTAATCTAAACAGAAAAAGTATAGGTTTATAGTCGGAAAATAAGTTACAAGTCGTTTTTGTAAAGGTAGTCATTTCAGTCGAAAGAACGACGTCTAGATGACCATTTTAGAAAACATACTTCCACATTGAGTTTAACCATAATTTTTGGATATAGTTTCATGTTCATAATAAAAATCATTTTCTCAGAATAACAACTTTTAAATCAAAGTTTATCATAGTTTTTAATTAACTAACCCAAAACAGCCCGCGGTGTTACTACGACGGCGTAAATCCGGTTTTACGGTGTTTTTTGTGTTTCCAGATTTTAAATCATTAAGTTAGCATATTATATAGATATAGAACATGTGTTTAGTTGATTTTAAAAGTCAAGTTAGAAGGATTAACTTTTGTTTGCGAACAAGTTTAGAATTAACTAAACTATGTTCTAGTGATTACAAGTTTAAACCTTCGAATAAGATAGCTTTATATGTATGAATCGAATGATGTTATGAACATCATTACTACCTTAAGTTCCTTGGATAAACCTACTGGAAAAGAGAAAAATAGATCTAGCTTCAACGGATCCTTGGATGGCTCGAAGTTCTTGAAGCAGAATCATGACACGAAAACAAGTTCAAGTAAGATTATCACTTGAAATAAGATTGTTATAGTTATAGAAATTGAACCAAAGTTTGAATATGATTTTTACCTTGTATTAGAATGATAACCTACTATAAGAAACAAAGATTTCTTGAGGTTGGATGATCACCTTACAAGATTGGAAGTGAGCTAGCAAACTTGAAAGTATTCTTGATTTTATGTAACTAGAACTTGTAGAATATATGAAGAACACTTAGAACTTGAAGATAGAACTTGAGAGAGATCAATTAGATGAAGAAAATTGAAGAATGAAAGTGTTTGTAGGTGTTTTTGGTCGTTGGTGTATGGATTAGATATAAAGGATATGTAATTTTGTTTTCATGTAAATAAGTCATGAATGATTACTCATATTTTTGTAATTTTATGAGATATTTCATGCTAGTTACCAAATGATGGTTCCCACATGTGTTAGGTGACTCACATGGGCTGCTAAGAGCTGATCATTGGAGTGTATATACCAATAGTACATACATCTAAAAGCTGTGTATTGTACGAGTACGAATACGGGTGCATACGAGTAGAATTGTTGATGAAACTGAACGAGGATGTAATTGTAAGCATTTTTGTTAAGTAGAAGTATTTTGATAAGTGTATTGAAGTCTTTAAAAAGTGTATAAATACATATTAAAACACTACATGTATATACATTTTAACTGAGTCGTTAAGTCATCGTTAGTCGTTACATGTAAGTGTTGTTTTGAAACCTTTAGGTTAACGATCTTGTTAAATGTTGTTAACCCAATGTTTATAATATCAAATGAGATTTTAAATTATTATATTATTATGATATTATCATGTATGAATATCTCTTAATATGATATATATACATTAAATGTCTTTACAACGATAATCGTTACATATATGTCTCGTTTAAAAATCATTAAGTTAGTAGTCTTGTTTTTACATATGTAGTTCATTGTTAATATACTTAATGATATGTTTACTTATCATAGTATCATGTTAACTATATATATATCCATATATATGTCATCATATAGTTTTTACAAGTTTTAACGTTCGTGAATCATCGGTCAACTTGGGTGGTCAATTGTCTATATGAAACATATTTCAATTAATCAAGTCTTAACAAGTTTGATTGCTTAACATGTTGGAAACATTTAATCATTCAAATATCAATCTCAATTAATATATATAAACATAGAAAAGTTCGGGTCACTACAAACAACTCGCGGCTGTACATAACACTTTCCACGTCTCGAATTTGAAGAAATGTTTTGCTAAAGAAGATCTCACTATTCCGTTAGATGAAATCCAAATCAACGAAAAACTTCAATTCATCGAAGAACCCGTCAAAATAATGGATCGTGAGGTTAAAAGACTTAAGCAAAGCAAGATAACAATTGTTAAGGTTCGATGGAATGCTCGTAGAGGACCCGAGTTCACCTGGGAGCGTGAAGATCAGATGAAGAAGGAATACCAGCATCTATTTCCAGAAGATTCGTCAACACCTTCAACAGCTTAAAATTTCGGGACGAAATTTATTTAACGGGTAGGTACTGTAGTGACCCGAACTTTTCCATGTTTATATATATTAATTGAGATTGATATTTACATGATTAAATGTTTCCAACATGTTAAGCAATCAAACTTGTTAAGACTTGATTAATTGAAATAGGTTTCGTATAGACAATTGACCACCCAAGTTGACCGGTGATTCACGAACGTTAAAACTTGTAAAAACTATATGATGACATATATATGGTTATATATATAGTTAACATGATATTATGATAAGTAAACATATCATTAATTATATTAACAATGAACTACATATGTAAAAACAAGACTACTAACTTAAGGATTTTGAAACGAGACATATATGTAACGATTATCGTTGTAACGACATTTAATGTATATATATCATATTAAGAGATATTCGTACATCATAATATCATGATAATATAATAATTTAAAATCTCTTTTGATATTATAAACATTGGGTTAACAACATTTAACAAGATCGTTAACCTAAAGGTTTCAAAACAACATTTACATGTAACGACTAACGATGACTTAACGACTCAGTTAAAATGTATATACATGTAGTGTTTTAATATGTATTCATACACTTTTGAAAGACTTCAAGACACTTATCAAAATACTTCTACTTAACAAAAATGCTTACAATTACATCCTCGTTCAGTTTCATCAACAATTCTACTCGTATGCACCCGTATTCGTACTCGTACAATACACAGCTTTTAGATGTATGTACTATTGGTATATACACTCCAATGATCAGCTCTTAGCAGCCCATGTGAGTCACCTAACACATGTGGGAACCATCATTTGGCAACTAGCATGAAATATCTCATAAAATTACAAAAATATGAGTAATCATTCATGACTTATTTACATGAAAACAAAATAACATATCCTTTATATCTAATCCATACACCAACGACCAAAAACACCTACAAACACTTTCATTCTTCAATTTTCTTCATCTAATTGATCTCTCTCAAGTTCTATCTTCAAGTTCTAAGTGTTCTTCATAAATTCCAAAAGTTCTAGTTTCATAAAATCAAGAATACTTTCAAGTTTGCTAGCTCACTTCCAATCTTGTAAGGTGATCATCTAACCTCAAGAAATCTTTGTTTCTTACAGTAGGTTATCATTCTAATACAAGGTAATAATCATATTCAAACTTTGGTTCAATTTCTATAACTATAACAATCTTATTTCAAGTGATGATCTTACTTGAACTTGTTTTCGTGTCATGATTCTGCTTTAAGAACTTCGAGCCATCCAAGGATCCATTGAAGCTATATCCATTTTTCTCTTTTCCAGTAAGTTTATCCAAGGAACTTAAGGTAGTAATGATGTTCATAAAATCATTCGATTCATACATATAAAGCTATCTTATTCGAAGGTTTAAACTTGTAATCACTAGAACATAGTTTAGTTAATTCTAAACTTGTTCGCAAACAAAAGTTAATCCTTCTAACTTGAATTTTAAAATAAACTAAACACATGTTCTATATCTATATGATATGCTAACTTAATGATTTAAAACCTGGAAACACGAAAAACACCGTAAAACCGGATTTACGCCGTCGTAGTAACACCGCGGGCTGTTTTGGGTTAGTTAATTAAAAACTATGATAAACTTTGATTTAAAAGTTGTTATTCTGAGAAAATGATTTTTATTATGAACATGAAACTATATCCAAAAATTATGGTTAAACTCAAAGTGGAAGTATGTTTTCTAAAATGGTCATCTAGACGTCGTTCTTTCGACTGAAATGACTACCTTTACAAAAACGACTTGTAACTTATTTTTCTGACTATAAACCTATACTTTTGCTGTTTAGATTCATAAAATAGGGTTCAATATGAAACCATAGCAATTTGATTCACTCAAAACGGATTTAAAATGAAGAAGTTATGGGTAAAACAAGATTGGATAATTTTTCTCATTTTAGCTACATGAAAATTGGTAACAAATCTATTCCAACCATAACTTAATCAACTTGTATTGTATATTATGTAATCTTGAGATACCATAGACACGTATACAATGTTTCGACCTATCATGTCGACACATCTATATATATTTCGGAACAACCATAGACACTCTATATGTGAATGTTGGAGTTAGCTATACAGGGTTGAGGTTGATTCCAAAATATATATAGTTTGAGTTGTGATCAATACTGAGATACGTATACACTGGGTCGTGGATTGATTCAAGATAATATTTATCGATTTATTTCTGTACATCTAACTGTGGACAACTAGTTGTAGGTTACTAACGAGGACAGCTGACTTAATAAACTTAAAACATCAAAATATATTAAAAGTGTTGTAAATATATTTTGAACATACTTTGATATATATGTATATATTGTTATAGGTTCGTGAATCAACCAGTGGCCAAGTCTTACTTCCCGACGAAGTAAAAATCTGTGAAAGTGAGTTATAGTCTCACTTTTAAAATCTAATATTTTTGGGATGAGAATACATGCAGGTTTTATAAATGATTTACAAAATAGACACAAGTACGTGAAACTACATTCTATGGTTGAATTATCGAAATCGAATATGCCCCTTTTTATTAAGTCTGGTAATCTAAGAATTAGGGAACAGACACCCTAATTGACGCGAATCCTAAAGATAGATCTATTGGGCCTAACAAACCCCATCCAAAGTACCGGATGCTTTAGTACTTCGAAATTTATATCATATCCGAAGGGTGTCCCGGAATGATGGGGATATTCTTATATATATGCATCTTGTTAATGTCGGTTACCAGGTGTTCACCATATGAATGATTTTTATCTCTATGTATGGGATGTGTATTGAAATATGAAATCTTGTGGTCTATTGTTACGATTTGATATATATAGGTTAAACCTATAACTCACCAACATTTTTGTTGACGTTTTAAGCATGTTTATTTTCAGGTGATTATTAAGAGCTTCCGCTGTCGCATACTTAAATAAGGACGAGATTTGGAGTCCATGCTTGTATGATATTGTGTAAAAACTGCATTCAAGAAACTTATTTTTGTTGTAACATATTTGTATTGTAAACCATTATGTAATGGTCGTGTGTAAACAGGATATTTTAGATTATCATTATTTGATAATCTACGTAAAGCTTTTTAAACCTTTATTGATGAAATAAAGGTTATGGTTTGTTTTAAAATGAATGCAGTCTTTGAAAAACGTCTCATATAGAGGTCAAAACCTCGCAACGAAATCAATTAATATGGAACGTTTTTAATCAATAAGAACGGGACATTTCAACGGTGACGGTGGTTCTTCAAGCGACGGTGGGTTTTGCAGGAAAAAATTAGGGGTGAATGAATTTGGGGAAGGAATAAGGGGAAGAACAAGGTGAACCTCCTTCAATCAATTTGTATTTTTGTTGTGAAAACAATTTAAGGGGAAGAACAAGAACGCACCCTTGGTTATAGTTTAAATTGGGTTATGGTTTGTTTATAATTGGATTGTACTTCATGCTTCAATGGTAGTACTCTTATTGGAATAAAGAAATAACGTAAAAGAACAAAACTAAATTGACTAAAATACCCTCATGTGCATAGCATGTGTCCATAGTTAACGAAATTTTTTAACGACCGTCAGTAAGAGGGACGAAATCGGCAACATTTGCAAATCACGAGGATGAAATCCATTAAAAAAAAACCATAAAGACTAAATCAGCATTTTGGTACAAACCACAGGGACCATTTAAGCAATTTTGTCTAGATTATGTCTCGCAATTAAGACTCATATTTTAATAATTTGGATCCATTGGATTAATCATTTGGGTCCATTAGATTTCGAGAAAACAAAGGAATGGATCCCATATAGACGCATCATCTTTAGTTCATTAATATATTAGAAGGTCCATCCAGAATCATTGAAACCTATTTCAATATACAAAATAAAAAAAATTAAAATAATAATAATTTAAACAATCTGAAAAATAAAAAAGTAAAAAAAATTATTAAGAACAAAAATAATTAATAAATTAATATTATAAAACAATTAAAATTTCTTTTTAAAATAAGTAATAAAAAATAAAAAATGATTAAAAACAAAAAAAAGTAGATAATGATAAAAAAACAATAAATAAATAATAATAAATGGAAAAAAAACAAAATATCATTCAAAAATTTTATATGAAAAATGGTATCGACCCGACCCAACCCGACCCGTTTGGACCCGATCCGTTCGGCCCGTTTGAAAACTGAGACCCGTTTAACCCATAACTCGTTTTGACCCAAACCTATTTGAATCTCGACCCAACCTGACCCGAATCGACTCGTTTGTCAGGCATATATAATACTCCCTTTATTCTTTTTCCACCCCTCCACTTATTCATCTGTTATGGTTCCTTCTTCCTCGACTCCTCACTCACCCATCACACCTACTCGCCACCTTAATGCATCTCATTATCATAATTCGAAAATCGTGATACTACGAATGAAAAACACAACGATTGTAAGAGTTTACAATATACTATGGAATAGTGTAAGTGATAAAATATTATTTTTTTTAGAAAAAAAAAACAAAAAGCAAAAACAACGATTGATTTTGATTGAATTTGTTGTAATTTCATCAATAAGTTGATTGTATCAACATGTTGGACAATCCCGGTAGAACTGGCAACTGGAGTGAAAGTAGCTCATTGTAAGCTGGTAATTGGTTTGTTTTAAGATCCGATTGAACCACCTAATTCACCGGTTGAACTGGAATTACAATCGAAATTGAACTGATTTCCTCTTCTACTTTTCAAAGTAGAAATGTATACATATATAAACAATGTATGGCTTTCAAAATTAATTCGAATAAAAGCAATGGTGCATATGATGAAACAATATCATTCATTCAAAGGTTTCGATTAAATTTTGTTCTTAACAATATTAATCTATTTAATAATTATTCTAAATGAACTTAGTGTAAATTAATTAATTAACCTTCTATATAAACATATGAAGTGCCGAATGATTAAAAGAGTATTTCAATTTTAAATAGTTCAACACATATTGATGAACGGTTTAACATCATTTCTCATTCAAATGTCATAAATAAACGCACAACGCTTTGAATGCTGGATAGTTCAACATTCAATGTTGAACCATTTATTTAAGAGTCAATCAAACGAAACTTAAGTTGACAATCACTACTCCATCTTTGGATGAACGATTAAAAGTGTATTTCAATTCAAATGGTTCAACATAGATTGCTAAACGGTTCAACATCATTTTTCATTCAAATGTCATAAATAAACGCACAATGCACTGAATGCTAAATAGTTCAACATTCGGAGTTGAACGGAGACAATCAAACGCAACTTAAGTTGACAATCACGACTCCATATTCGGCCATATCACGTAAACTGATATGACACTGTTGGTCCCGATTAACAACATAAAGTATTGTAGAGGGGGTGAATACAATCATATTTTAAATTATGTAGTTTAAGCGAATTAAGATAGTAAGCATAAAATAAAAGAGAGTGTTGTAATTTTCAACTTATTCTTTTATGATTTATAAACTAAAATATCACAGTCATCATAATGTGAAATTTCGAGGACTGGTTGATACACATTACACCTTGATTTACTAGAACACACTAGAGTGAATACAATTTAAGACGCTAAGTAATTTAAGCTCCCACACCACTAATAAAAAAAATTGTGGAGCGTTTCTATTTATAGAGTCTAATATTCAGGTAAACACTCTCTTGACCCGTGGTCTAAATTATATTTGTACTTTAACCGACAAGTAGGTAGAAAGCATGCAGCTTCTTTCCTAGTTCTCTGCAAATGCAGGAACACCCTAAAAAGGTCGAACACATTTATTGAATAAACAATTAGAATGTTGTGTTCCAAGGTGTTGACAATATATATCATAGATCTAATGGGATATATTTCTTCATTCCACGTTTTCTAGTAAGGTCACTTGTCGCCGCCGATATGTGTCCTTCTTTCTTCAACTTAGTCATCGATGTCAATTGAATGATATGCTTGACTAGACAATACAGGAAACGAACTATATCTTTGAAGAATAGATATAATCTGTCTAAGTGTTTTGTGCGGGTACATGTGTCGGTTCTTCTTTTATGTCTTCTGCTAGTTCAACATCAATACTCTGATGTCTTCATGAAAAAATCTAAGTATAAACTGTTAAAATACAATGCAAATTTGGAATAATATGAAATTTGTAAATATGTATGGAAAAATATCTAGATATTAATATGTATAAGAAAATATCTAGATATTAATATGTAAAAGAAATATCTAGATATTTATATGTAGAAAAATCTAGATAATGTAGATATTTGTAGGTGAGAAATATCTAGATATTTATCCATGAAAATATCTAGTGTGTAGAAACTTCCATGGACAAGTATAAATATGGGTGAGGAGTTTCATTTGTAATTAAAGTTGCAAGAGTGAGTGAGTAGAAGAAGTTGTGAAGAAGTAAAGAAGTGTGTGAGTTGAGTTCATAATATTGTAATTGTATTTTGTATTAATAAAAGTGTTCTTTGTTAAGTTTCCCGGTTAAGCCTTAGTTTGTGTTTAAGTTCTTAGTGCACTTGTGTTGTTCTTATTATATGGTCGGCTCTGCCGCCTAAGTGATACATGGTCGGTTATACCGCCTAAATGATATATGGTCGACACTGTCGCCTAAGTACTATTGTGCACTAAGAATTCATAAAATTAAAGGCTAATCAATGCCAAAGTGTTGGTGTAGTGAGTCTAGTATAGTCTAGATCCTCTATAGTGGGTGTGTTGGGCTCGTCGAAGCTTCCAACAATTGGTATCAGAGCGGGTCATTCGGGACCATTGCTAGTGGAGGTACTCATCGGTAAACGTTGGACGTTTACATCGACTTGTTTTCACCAAGGCTCTAAGGGAGATTCTGTCGGAGCACAGTTAGGAACTGTGAAAGCTCATCGGTCAGGGACCAAGCTTATTGGACGTTGGACGTCATAATGGCAGATCTTGCAAGTACGAGCAGTGGTATCAAGAGTCTCAATAACCACAACTATGATTATTGGCGGACTTGTATAGAATCCTACCTACAAGGACATGATTTATGAGAAATAGTTGCTGGCAGTGACAGAACGCCTCCACCAAAAGAAAATGCTGAAGCCTTGAGAAAATGGAACATCAAGGCTGGGAAGGCTTTATTTATACTGAAGACTACAATCAAGGAGGATCTATTGGAGCACATCCGTGACGAGAAAACACCGAAGGCAGCTTGGGAAACGTTTGACAAGTTATTTTCAAAGAAGAATGAAGCACACCTCCAGCTCTTGGAAAATGAGCTCGCAGGTATCTCACAAGGAAGTTTGTCTATTTCCCAGTATTTCACCAAGGTGAAATCTATTTTCCGTGAGATATCTTAGCTTGCTCCTGAAGAGAAAGTGAGTGATGCAAGGATGAAGAGAATTATCATCCACGGCTTAAGATCCGAGTATAATGGATTTATAGCCACTGTGAGAGGATGGCCTACTCAACCATCATTAATAGAGCTGGAGAATCTATTGGCTAATCAAGAGGAATTAGCCAAGAAGATGAATGAAGTAACCATAAAAGACGGAGAAGATGCACTCTTCACCAATAAGAAGAAAGCAACATCTCGAAGACAATATGCAATGAAAGAAAGTCAGACATATGGATGGAAGAGTCACCCAAAGTCAAAAGGCAACGCTTCAGGGGGAGCTCGGGGAGCTCAACAAGGAAGAAGAGATCGTCGCCAACAACATGGAGAAAATGATAAGAGAAAGAATGGTGAATGCTTCAATTGTGGCAAGAAGGGTCATTTTGCTCAAGATTGTAAATTCCCCAAAAGGCGAACTTTTGAAGGAAATGTGGCCACCGCAAGAGATGAGAAGAAAGAGGTCACATTTGAAGCAACCATTAATGAGGAAACATGGGATGCATAAGCTAGATTTTCTGTTGAAGCTGGCATGGATGATCAAGCTCTTGCAGCAACCTTAAAGTCAACAATAAACTACAAAGATGATTGGATCATCGATTCTGGGTGCTCAAATCATATGACCAATGATGAGACGAAGCTGCAAGAAATGGATGATTACAAAGGAAAGAGAGTCATGTTGACAGCCTACAATTCAAGGTTGTCTATTTCTCACATTAGAAAGACAATAATTCCAAATGAAGGCGGCTCTCATAAGCTCCAACTCGAGAAGGTGTATCTTGTCCCTGGCTTAAAGAAGAATTTACTGTCAGTACCACAATTGACAGCAGAAGGGAATTATGTGCTCATTGGACCAGAAGATGTGTCCGTATTCAAGAGAGTGAAGGTGGTTGACAATCCAATTATGCAAGGAAGAATAGAGTCGGTCTATGTACTATCTGCTGAAACAGCATATGTGGATAAGACTCGAAAGAATGAGACGGCTGATCTTTGGTATGAACGTCTTGGGCATGTGGGCTACAACAAGTTAAAGGAGATGATGGTGAAACACATAGTAAATGGGCTTCCTCAAATTGATATCCGAACAGATACATTATGTGCTGAATGTCAATTTCGAAAAGCTCACCAATTGCCATTCAAGGAGTCACAACATCAGTCCACGACACCACTAGAGCTCATACACTCAGACGTCTTTGGCCCAGTGAAACAAACATCACTTGGAGGAATGAAGTATATGGTGACATTCATTGATGACTTCTCAAGGTATGTGTGGGTTTACTTCATGAAGGAAAAGTCGGAGAATTTTCAGAAGTTTAAAGAGTTCAAGAAGAAGATAGAAAGTGAGCTCAATAATAAGATTAGGTGCTTACGCACAGATAATGGAAGAGAATATTTATCGATTGAGTTCAATATGTATCTTGAGAAGCACAATATCAGAAGGCAATTAACTTGCCCTAATACTCCACAACAGAATGGAGTTCTGGAACGCAAGAATCGCTACCTTGCCGAAACTTGTCGAAGTATGCTTCATGGTAAGAATGTACCAGGCTGTGACACCGCTATTTTTTTTTATAATAAATACGTGGCGGAAGCATAATATTAATTAAATACGATATCGACATTTGTACAAACCGATGTCACGTGTCATTAAAACAATTTACATATTAACAGGAAGAGACGTAAATACATTCTGTTTTCAAAAGTACACGGTTCATATTCTAAAAGACCACATCAGAGTTAACCCTGTCAAACATAACATCATCATGCCCGTCTTCTCCCAAAAGCACTATCTACAAAAGCTAACAACCTGCAGGGAGGAGATGGAGGGGAATTAGCACGAAGCTAAGTGGGTACGACTAACTACAGACCATAGCATACATAAGTGTTATACTAATCATGTCACAATAGTCTAACACACAAACATCACCCAAGTGCCGTCTACAGAGACTGGTGGCTCGGCCAAACCATTAACCACCAGCTGATCGGACTGGGGCTTATCAGAAGTTCCTCCACCACCGTATGTATATACATAATCCACACGCGACGGATGCGTCATTCACATATATATACACCACGGCTGTCTAGGCTACCACAGAGGAACCCAACCCGCAGGTTGATCTCTCCTACCGAGGCTACCACACAATAGGGACGCACTGGGCTCCAGCAGACAAGCATCATCTAACATGCAGTCATCACAAGAACTAACTAACCACAACAATAAGTATATCTAACAAGCATGACAATCATAATATAACATGCTTCTTTATACTATATTCTCCAGTTAGTCCCACTCACCAAATACCAGCAAACGAGAAGGTGTTCAGCTATCTAATCACTGAACTTTCTCTTTCTCCTTTTCTCCTGAGAAATACATATACACGAGTTAGTTTATGTCCATAAACACCAAATAACACAATACAGAAAATTTTGTTAGAAAACTGTCTGCTAAAAATTTTCTGCTTAACACTTATGCACTTTCAAAATTTACATCCTAAACACCAAAATACAAACGGGCAGCATAACGGCTAAAAATCAACACCTAGGTAAAATATTCTGCCCTGGACACTCAGTCGGTCGACTGACTCTTACAGTCGGTCGACTGTCGACACAACCGGTCGACTGACCTTCCCAGTCGGTCGATTCATTTGGTATTACATCAATCGGCCGAAGGTAAATCTCAGTCGGTCGGTTCACTCAACAGTCGGTCGGTTGTCTTCGTCAATCGGTCGGTTCAACCCTCAGTCGGTCGACTGTCGACCGACAGTCGGCCGAGTGTGTTCATCTTCATCAGAAACTGAACAAAGACTACGGACTTCACGATAAAATCCTCAAATCTCGATCTAGAGCTCGTTTTAAACACCAAAATCGACCACAACTTGTTCACTACTTGTTATAGACTCAAAACCCACAACAATTTGACCATAACAACACTTAAATCACTTATTTTGACACAAATTTACACTTTTATGAAAACTAACACAAAACCTTAAATTTCAAAAAGATTGGAGCATGGAAGCTTGTGATTCTTACCTTAAAAGAATCAGTGAATCACAAGGAACACAAAGATATAAACAATTTGAGCTCTAAAACAAGAATCAAGGATTAGGGTTTGATTGTAGGTGAGGAAGATGAAGAACGGGTGTGTTTTGGAAATTTTCTAGAAATGGAAAGAACACAGCCCACTAGTCACTTAATTGTGAATAATTCCCACACTGTGTGACACACGGGTATTTATCATTTATCTGATATCTTTCGTACAACATTTGACAACCCAAACGAAGTCCAAATTAAATAAACAAACCTGTTCTGTGACCCTTGTCACAAACTGGTCCTAACCACATCATTATTTAATAATAAATATTAAATAAAAATAAAAGCATATAATAACGCAATACAAACTTAAGGGCAATCTAGTAATCTTACATCTAAGCCCGATTGAGGATGTTACACAGGCAGATTTTGGGCCGAATGTATGAGGACGGCATCGTACGTGATTAACAGACTCTCACAAACAAAGTTGGGATATATTTCACCATATGAAAGATTATGGAAGATCAAGCCAATCATCAACCATATCAAAGTTTTTTTGATGTGTATGCTACGTCATCATGCCAGATCATTTACGAAGCAAATTTGATAAGAAGGCAATTCGGTGCATTTTTGTCGGTTATGGTGAATCAAAAAAAGGATGGAGATGTTGTGATCCAAATACTGGAAAGTGCCATACTTCAAGAAATGTGGTATTTTATGAAGCTTCTTCATGGTGGTCACTTCAAAAGATAGAGCTTCCAGAATCTCATGGATTAGAAGAAGTTCCAGAAGAAATAGAAGAACGTAAAGAGCAAATAGTAGATCCAACTTAAGAAGGAGAAGAGTCGTACTCTAAGGAAACGAGTCCATGGAAAACTGGTGTGCATCAATCTGTATCCAAGGAGGTTCGTCCAAGCCAAATGGATGTCGAGGAGCATGTACAAGAATTACAGAGATCAACAAGACCGATGTAGTGACCCGAACTTTTCCATGTTTATATATATTAATTGAGATTGATATTTACATGATTAAATGTTTCCAACATGTTAAGCAATCAAACTTGTTAAGACTTGATTAATTGAAATATGTTTCATATAGACAATTGATCACCCAAGTTGACCGGTGATTCACGAACGTTAAAACTTGTAAAAACTATATGATGACATATATATGGATATATATATATAGTTAACACGATACTATGATAAGTAAACATATCATTAAGTATATTAACAATGAACTACATATGTAAAAACAAGACTACTAACTTAATGATTTTTAAACGAGACATATATGTAACGATTATCGTTGTAAAGACATTTAATGTATATATATCATATTAAGAGATATTCATACATGATAATATCATGATAATATAATAATTTAAAATCTCATTTGATATTATAAACATTGGGTTAACAACATTTAACAAGATCGTTAACCTAAAGGTTTCAAAACAACACTTACATGTAACGACTAACGATGACTTAACGACTCAGTTAAAATGTATATACATGTAGTGTTTTAATATGTATTTATACACTTTTGAAAGACTTCAATACACTTATCAAAATACTTCTACTTAACAAAAATGCTTACAATTACATCCTCATTCAGTTTCATCAACAATTCTACTCGTATGCACCCGTATTCGTACTCGTACAATACACAGCTTTTAGATGTATGTACTATTGGTATATACACTCCAATGATCAGCTCTTAGCAGCCCATGTGAGTCACCTAACACATGTGGGAACCATCATTTGGCAACTAGCATGAAATATCTCATAAAATTACAAAAATATGAGTAATCATTCATGACTTATTTACATGAAAACAAAATTACATATCCTTTATATCTAATCCATACACCAACGACCAAAAACACCTACAAAAACTTTCATTCTTCAATTTTCTTCATCTAATTGATCTCTCTCAAGTTATATCTTCAAGTTCTAAGTGTTCTTCATAAATTCTACAAGTTCTAGTTACATAAAATCAAGAATACTTTCAAGTTTGCTAGCTCACTTCCAATCTTGTAAGGTGATCATCCAACCTCAAGAAATCTTTGTTTCTTACAGTAGGTTATCATTCTAATACAAGGTAATAATCATATTCAAACTTTGGTTCAATTTCTATAACTATAACACTCTTATTTCAAGTGATGATCTTACTTGAACTTGTTTTCGTGTCATGATTCTGCTTCAAGAACTTCGAGCCATCCAAGAATCCGTTGAAGCTAGATCCATTTTTCTCTTTTCCAGTAGGTTTATCCAAGGAACTTAAGGTAGTAATGATGTTCATAACATCATTCGATTCATACATATAAAGCTATCTTATTCGAAGGTTTAAACTTGTAATCACTAGAACATAGTTTAGTTAATTCTAAACTTGTTCGCAAACAAAAGTTAATCCTTCTAACCTGACTTTTAAAATCAACTAAACACATGTTCTATATCTATATGATATGCTAACTTAATGATTTAAAACCTGGAAACACGAAAAACACCGTAAAACCGGATTTACGCCGTCGTAGTAACACCGCGGGCTGTTTTGGGTTAGTTAATTAAAAACTATGATAAACTTTGATTTAAAAGTTGTTATTCTGAGAAAATGATTTTTATTATGAACATGAAACTATATCCAAAAATTATGGTTAAACTCAAAGTGGAAGTATGTTTTCTAAAATGGTCATCTAGACGTCGTTCTTTCGACTGAAATGACTACCTTTACAAAAACGACTTGTAACTTATTTTTCCGACTATAAACCTATACTTTTTCTGTTTAGATTCATAAAATAGAGTTCAATATGAAACCATAGCAATTTGATTCACTCAAAACGGATTTAAAATGAAGAAGTTATGGGTAAAACAAGATTGGATAATTTTTCTCATTTTAGCTACGTGAAAATTGGTAACAAATCTATTCCAACCATAACTTAATCAACTTGTATTATATATTATGTAATCTTGAGATACCATAGACACGTATACAATGTTTCGACCTATCATGTCGACACATCTATATATATTTCGGAACAACCATAGACACTCTATATGTGAATGTTGGAGTTAGCTATACAGGGTTGAGGTTGATTCCAAAATATATATAGTTTGAGTTGTGATCAATACTGAGATACGTATACACTGGGTCGTGGATTGATTCAAGATAATATTTATCGATTTATTTATGTACATCTAACTGTGGACAACTAGTTGTAGGTTACTAACGAGGACAGCTGACTTAATAAACTAAAAACATCAAAATATATTAAAAGTGTTGTAAATATATTTTGAACATACTTTGATATATATGTATATATTGTTATAGGTTCGTGAATCAACCAGTGGCCAAGTCTTACTTCCCAACGAAGTAAAAATCTGTGAAAGTGAGTTATAGTCCCACTTTTAAAATCTAATATTTTTGGGATGAGAATACATGCAGGTTTTATAAATGATTTACAAAATAGACACAAGTACGTGAAACTACATTCTATGGTTGAATTATCAAAATCGAATATGCCCCTTTTTATTAAGTCTGGTAATCTAAGAATTAGGGAACAGACACCCTAATTGACGCGAATCCTAAAGATAGATCTATTGGGCCTAACAAACCCCATCCAAAGTACTGGAGGCTTTAGTACTTCGAAATTTATATCATATCCGAAGGGTGTCCCGGAATGATGGGGATATTCTTAAATATGCATCTTGTTAATGTCGGTTACCAGGTGTTCACCATATGAATGATTTTTATCTCTATATATGGGATGTGTATTGAAATATGAAATCTTGTGGTCTATTATTATGATTTGATATATATAGGTTAAACCTATAACTCACCAACATTTTTGTTGACGTTTTAAGCATGTTTATTCTCAGGTGATTATTAAGAGCTTCCGCTGTCGCATACTTAAATAAGGACGAGATTTGGAGTCCATGCTTGTATGATATTGTGTAAAAACTGCATTCAAGAAACTTATTTTGTTGTAACATATTTGTATTGTAAACCATTATGTAATGGTCGTGTGTAAACAGGATATTTTAGATTATCATTATTTGATAATCTACGTAAAGCTTTTTAAACCTTTATCGATGAAATAAAGGTTATGGTTTGTTTTAAAATGAATGCAGTCTTTGAAAAACGTCTCATATAGAGGTCAAAACCTCGCAACGAAATCAATTAATATGGAACGTTTTTAATCAATAAGAACGGGACATTTCAGTTGGTATCCGAGCGTTGGTCTTAGAGAACCAGAATTTTGCATTAGTGTGTCTTATCGAGTTTGTTAGGATGCATTAGTGAGTCTGGACTTCGACCGTGTTTACTTGAAAAATGATTGCTTAACAAATTTTGTTGGAAACTATATATTTTTAACATGTGAATATTATGTGATATATTAATCTCTTAACGTGTTTGATATTATGTGATAGATGTCTACCTCTAGAACAAGTCTCATTGACTCACCTAATAATAATGAAGAGTCAAATGTAAATTGGAATGATTCGTGGACTGATTCACAAGTTCCCGAAGAGGAACCGGAAGAAGAGTCTGAATCGGAAGAAGAATCAGAACCGGAAGAAGAGGAACCGGAGGAGGAAATAGAACCGGTGGGGGAAATAATAAAACGGTTAAGTAAAAGAAAATCCTCAACCAACCGACCAAGGTTAATTATGGTCAATGGTGTTTCCGCCAAGGAAGCAAAATATTGGGAGGATTACCAATTCTCCGATGAATCGGATTCCAACGAGAATTCCGATGATGTTATAGAAATTACCCCAACTGAATTTAAAAAGGCAAAAGAAAATAATAAGGGAAAGGGCATAAAAATAGAGAAATCTAATTCCAACCCCGATGAACTTTATATGTATCGTCAACCCCCGAAGTCCTTAAGTTGTAACAATGACCCAGGAACCTCTAAACCACCAGGTTTTTCTAAACCGTTGTGGAAAATAACAGCTAGTATTAGGGGAACATCATATATCCCTAGAAACTTGGCAAAACGAACCAAAACCGAAGAAGAAGAAACAAGCGAGTCGGAATAAGATAGTTGTATTCGTGTGGTGTAATATATGTAATATAGTGTGCTTATGCTTTATGATATATGTAAAAATTGCTTGTATTAATAAGTATTTTTTTTTTTATGAATCTAACTCTTGTCTATTTTACAGTATAAAAACACAAAATGGATAGACAACCCAATATTTTAAGAGACCTACCCGGAGACATCATTGATGAAATCTTGTCTAGAGTCGGTCAGAATTCTTCGACACAACTATTTAAGGCGAGATCAGTTTGTAAGACATTCGAAGAACGTTCCAAGAATGCCTTGGTTTATAAAAGGCTTTCGTTCGAAAGATGGGGGATATCACATTGGGAAATCCATAAGTTACGATGTGTTTACTTTGACGCATATATTGCGGGGAACCCAAATACTATTTTACGCAATGGGTTAAGAAATTATTTTGACTCAATATATTCGAATATTGGACTTCGTGATTTAGAAAAAGCGGCTAACATGCAACATAAAGAAGCATGTTATGCTTACGGATTAGTAATGTTCGCTTCTCACCAAAGTGAGAACAAGAACATCGGGCTACAACTATTAAACAAAACGTTCCCACAAGTGACGGAGTCGGTAATTGGGGTAAGAAATGAGGTTTTTAGATTGTTACAGGACTGTTGGACATTACGTAACCCTCGTCCCTTTGACGACATTACAACACACTGTCTTATCAACGGCCATAACGTTTATGTTCCACAAGACCAAGGATGGGAAGTAGTCCTAGTAAAACCAGAATGCATGACTTGTTTCTGGACGTATGAATTACGTGTCTTTATTGCCTTTGCTGAACGACTTGTGTACTAGCTAGAATTATCTTCACAACTATCTTGTATCAAAGTTATTGTGTGCTATATTTCATGCTTTATGTAAAATAAGCGGTATTGTAAGTTTGTAAAATATTGTATAAAAGTTTGAACGCGAAATATTATTATAATCAGTTTTTCATATAGAATTATAGTAGTTGAATTGTATATTAGCTACTAAGTATGAACTTAACGGGTAGGTACTACCCGAATTTAAACTTATAAAACGCTAATATGAAGAAAAAGCTTTTATAAATGAGTTCATATTATGCTACGAAATACTATTAACTACTCTTAATATTCTGTATGATTAACTTGTTCCATTTGACTATTTTGAAGGAAATGGCACCGACTACTCGACACACCGTGAATATGAATGAAGAGGAATTCCGTACTTTTCTAGCTTCAAACATAGCCGCAGTACAGGCTGCGCTACATACCAACAATAACCTTGGATCTAGCAGTACAGGAAATCGTGTAGGATGCACCTACAAAGAATTCACTGCCTGCAAACCTTTGGAATTTGATGGAACCGAAGGACCGATCGGATTGAAACGGTGGACCGAGAAGGTCGAATCGGTGTTTGCCATAAGTAAGTGTACTGAAGAGGACAAAGTGAAGTACGCTAAGCATACCTTCACAGGTTCTGCGTTAACATGGTGGAATACCTATCTAGAGCAAGTGGGACAAGACGATGCGTACGCACTACCGTGGTCAGCATTCAAGCACTTGATGAACGAGAAGTACCATCTCAGAACCGAGGTCAATAAGCTCAAGACAGAACTTAGAGGGTTACGAACCCAAGGATTTGATATTACCACGTACGAAAGACGATTCACAGAATTGTGCCTATTGTGTCTGGGAGCATTCGAAGATGAGGAAGAGAAGATCGACACGTTTGTGAAAGGATTACCGGAAAGAATCCAAGAAGATATAAGTTCACACGAGCCCGCCTCCATACAACAGGCATGTAGAATGGCTCACAAACTAGTGAACCAGATTGAAGAAAGAATTAAAGAACAGACTGCTGAAGAGGCCAATGTGAAACAAGTCAAAAGAAAGTGGGAGGAAAACGGTGATAAGAATCACCAATACAACAACAACAGCAATTACAACAATAATCGCAACAATTATCTCAACAATCGCAACATCAATCGCAACTACAACAAACGGCCCAACAACAACAACAACAACAATAACAGCAACTACAACAATCATCCCAACAACAATAATAACCGCAACAACAACAACAACAATCAGAAGCAGCTATGCTAAAGGTGTGAAAAGTATCACTCGGGGTTCTGCACCAAATTTTGCAACAAGTGTAAAAGAAATGGTCATAGCGTGGCGAAGTGTGAGGTCTATGGACCAGGGGTTAATAGAACGAAAGGAACAAATGGTGTCGGAACGAGTAATGGCGGAGCAAGTAGTGTCGGAGCAAGTTATGCCAATGTAGTTTGTTATAAATGTGGAAAACCGGGCCACATTATTAGAAATTGCCCGAACCAGGAGAAAACGAATAGACAAGGCCGCGGAAGAGTTTTCAATATTAATGCGGCAGAGGCACAGGAAGACCCGGAGCTTGTTACGGGTACGCTTCTTATTGACAATAAATCTGCTTACGTTTTATTTGATTCGGGTGCGGATAGAAGCTATATGAGTAGAGATTTTTGTGCTAAATTAAGTTGTCCATTGACGCCTTTGGATAGTAAATTTTTACTCGAATTAGCAAATGGTAAATTAATTTCACCAGATAATATATGTCGGAATCGAGAAATTAAACTGGTTAGGGAAACATTTAAGATTAATTTGATACCAGTAGAGTTAGGGAGTTTTGATGTGATAATCGGTATGGACTGGTTGAAAGAAGTGAAAGCAGAGATCGTTTGTTACAAAAATGCAATTCGCATTATACGAGAAAAAGGAAAACCCTTAATGGTGTACGGAGAAAAGGGCAACACGAAGCTACATCTTATTAGTAATTTGAAGGCACAAAAACTAATAAGAAAAGGTTGCTATGCTGTTCTAGCACACGTCAAGAAAGTACAAACTGAAGAAAAGAGCATCAATGATGTTCCCATTGCAAAAGAATTTCCCGATGTATTTCCGAAAGAATTACCGGGATTACCCCCACATCGATCCGTTGAATTTCAAATAGATCTTGTACCAGGAGCTGCACCAATAGCTCGTGCTCCTTACAGACTCGCACCCAGCGAGATGAAAGAACTGCAAAGCCAATTACAAGAACTTTTAGAGCGTGGTTTCATTCGACCAAGCACATCACCGTGGGGAGCTCCTGTTTTGTTTGTCAAGAAGAAAGATGGTACATTCAGGTTGTGTATCGACTACCGAGAGTTGAACAAACTTACCATTAAGAACCGCTACCCACTACCGAGAATCGACGACTTATTTGATCAACTAAAAGGCTCGTCTGTTTATTCAAAGATTGACTTACGTTCCGGGTATCATCAAATACGGGTGAAAGAAGATGATATTCCAAAGACTGCTTTCAGAACACGTTACGGTCATTACGAGTTTATGGTCATGCCGTTTGGTTTAACTAATGCACCAGCTGTGTTCATGGACCTTATGAACCGAGTGTGTGGACCATACCTTGACAAGTTTGTCATTGTTTTCATTGATGACATACTTATTTACTCAAAGAATGACCAAGAACACGGTGAACATTTGAGAAAGGTGTTAAAAGTATTGAGGAAGGAAGAATTGTATGCTAAGTTTTCAAAGTGTGCATTTTGGTTGGAAGAAGTTCAATTCCTCGGTCACATAGTGAACAAAGAAAGTATTAAGGTGGATCCGGCAAAGATAGAAACTGTTGAAAAGTGGGAAACCCCGAAAACTCCGAAACACATACGCCAGTTTTTAGGACTAGCTGGTTACTACAGAAGGTTCATCCAAGACTTTTCCAGAATAGCAAAACCCTTGACTGCATTAACGCATAAAGGGAAGAAATTTGAATGGAATGATGAACAAGAGAAAGCGTTTCAGTTATTGAAGAAAAAGCTAACTACAGCACCTATATTGTCATTACCTAAAGGGAATGATGATTTTGTGATTTATTGTGACGCATCAAAGCAAGGTATCGGTTGTGTATTAATGCAACGAACGAAGGTGATTGCTTATGCGTCTAGACAATTGAAGATTCACGAACAAAATTATACGACGCATGATTTGGAATTAGGAGCGGTTGTTTTTGCATTAAAGACTTGGAGGCACTACTTATATGGGGTCAAAAGTATTATATATACCGACCACAAAAGTCTTCAACACATATTTAATCAGAAACAACTGAATATGAGGCAGCGTAGGTGGATTGAATTATTGAATGATTACGACTTTGAGATTCGTTACCACCCGGGGAAGGCAAATGTGGTAGCCGATGCCTTGAGCAGGAAGGACAGAGAACCCATTCGAGTAAAATCTATGAATATAATGATTCATAATAACCTTACTACTCAAATAAAGGAGGCGCAACAAGGAGTTTTAAAAGAGGGAAATTTAAAGGATGAAATACCCAAAGGATCGAAGAAGCATCTTAATATTCGGGAAGACGGAACCCGGTATAGGGCTGAAAGGATTTGGGTACCAAAATTTGGAGATATGAGAGAAATGGTACTTAGAGAAGCTCATAAAACCAGATACTCAATACATCCTGGAACGGGGAAGATGTACAAGGATCTCAAGAAACATTTTTGGTGGCCGGGTATGAAAGCCGATGTTGCTAAATACGTAGGAGAATGTTTGACGTGTTCTAAGGTCAAAGCTGAGCATCAGAAACCATCAGGCCTACTTCAACAACCCGAAATCCCGGAATGGAAATGGGAAAACATTACCATGGATTTCATCACTAAATTGCCAAGGACTGCAAGTGGTTTTGATACTATTTGGGTAATAGTTGATCGTCTCACCAAATCAGCACACTTCCTGCCAATAAGAGAAGATGACAAGATGGAGAAATTAGCACGACTGTATTTGAAGGAAGTCGTCTCCAGACATGGAATACCAATCTCTATTATCTCTGATAGGGATGGCAGATTTATTTCAAGATTCTGGCAGACATTACAGCAAGCATTAGGAACTCGTCTAGGCATGAGTACTGCCTATCATCCACAAACTGATGGGCAGAGCGAAAGGACGATACAAACGCTTGAAGACATGCTACGAGCATGTGTTATTGATTTCGGAAACAGTTGGGATCGACATCTACCGTTAGCAGAATTTTCCTACAACAACAGCTACCATTCAAGCATTGAGATGGCGCCGTTTGAAGCACTTTATGGTAGAAAGTGCAGGTCTCCGATTTGTTGGAGTGAAGTGGGGGATAGACAGATTACGGGTCCGGAGATTATACAAGAAACTACCGAGAAGATCATCCAAATTCAACAACGGTTGAAAACCGCCCAAAGTCGACAAAAGAGCTACGCTGACATTAAAAGAAAAGATATAGAATTTGAAATTGGAGAGATGGTCATGCTTAAAGTTGCACCTTGGAAAGGCGTTGTTCGATTTGGTAAACGAGGGAAATTAAATCCAAGGTTTATTGGACCATTCAAGATTATTGATCGTGTCGGACCAGTAGCTTACCGACTTGAGTTACCTCAACAACTCGCGGCTGTACATAACACTTTCCATGTCTCGAATTTGAAGAAATGTTTTGCTAAAGAAGATCTCACTATTCCGTTAGATGAAATCCAAATCAACGAAAAACTTCAATTCATCGAAGAACCCGTCGAAATAATGGATCGTGAGGTTAAAAGACTTAAGCAAAACAAGATACCAATTGTTAAGGTTCGATAGAATGCTCGTAGAGGACCCGAGTTCACCTGGGAGCGTGAAGATCAGATGAAGAAGAAATACCCGCATCTATTTCCAGAAGATTCGTCAACACCTTCAACAGCTTAAAATTTCGGGACGAAATTTATTTAACGGGTACGTACTGTAGTGACCCGAACTTTTCCATGTTTATATATATTAATTGAGATTGATATTTACATGATTAAATGTTTCCAACATGTTAAGCAATCAAACGTGTTAAGACTTGATTAATTGAAATATGTTTCATATAGACAATTGATCACCCAAGTTGACCGGTGATTCACGAACGTTAAAACTTGTAAAAACTATATGATGACATATATATGGATATATATATAGTTAACATGATACTATGATAAGTAAACATATCATTAAGTATATTAACAATGAACTACATATGTAAAAACAAGACTACTAACTTAATGATTTTTAAACGAGACATATATGTAACGATTATCGTTGTAAAGACATTTAATGTATATATATCATATTAAGAGATATTCATACATGATAATATCATGATAATATAATAATTTAAAATCTCATTTGATATTATAAACATTGGGTTAACAACATTTAACAAGATCGTTAACCTAAAGGTTTCAAAACAACACTTACATGTAACGACTAACGATGACTTAACGACTCAGTTAAAATGTATATACATGTAGTGTTTTAATATGTATTTATACACTTTTGAAAAACTTCAATACACTTATCAAAATACTTCTACTTAACAAAAATGCTTACAATTACATCCTCGTTCAGTTTCATCAACAATTCTACTCGTATGCACCCGTATTCGTACTCGTACAATACACAGCTTTTAGATGTATGTACTATTGGTATATACACTCCAATGATCAGCTCTTAGCAGCCCATGTGAGTCACCTAACACATGTGGGAACCATCATTTGGCAACTAGCATGAAATATCTCAAAAAATTACAAAAATATGAGTAATCATTCATGACTTATTTACATGAAAACAAAATTACATATCCTTTATATCTAATCCATACACCAACGACCAAAAACACCTACAAACACTTTCATTCTTCAATTTTATTCATCTAATTGATCTCTCTCAAGTTCTATCTTCAAGTTCTAAGTGTTCTTCATAAATTCTACAAGTTCTAGTTACATAAAATCAAGAATACTTTCAAGTTTGCGAGCTCACTTCCAATCTTGTAAGGTGATCATCCAACCTCAAGAAATCTTTGTTTCTTACAGTAGGTTATCATTCTAATACAAGGTAATAATCATATTCAAACTTTGGTTCAATTTCTATAACTATAACAATCTTATTTCAAGTGATGATCTTACTTGAACTTGTTTTCGTGTCATGATTCTGCTTCAAGAACTTCGAGCCATCCAAGGATCCGTTGAAGCTAGATCCATTTTTCTCTTTTCCAGTAGGTTTATCCAAGGAACTTAAGGTAGTAATGATGTTCATAACATCATTCGATTCATACATATAAAGCTATCTTATTCGAAGGTTTAAACTTGTAATCACTAGAACATAGTTTAGTTAATTCTAAACTTGTTCGCAAACAAAAGTTAATCCTTCTAACTTGACTTTTAAAATCAACTAAACACATGTTCTATATCTATATGATATGCTAACTTAATGATTTAAAACCTGGAAACACGAAAAACACCGTAAAACCGGATTTACGCCGTCTTAGTAACACCGCGGGCTGTTTTGGGTTAGTTAATTAAAAACTATGATAAACTTTGATTTAAAAGTTGTTATTCTGAGAAAATGATTTTTATTATGAACATTAAACTATATCCAAAAATTATGGTTAAACTCAAAGTGGAAGTATGTTTTCTAAAATGGTCATCTAGACGTCGTTTCTTTCGACTGAAATGACTACCTTTACAAAAACGACTTGTAACTTATTTTTCCGACTATAAACCTATACTTTTTCTGTTTAGATTCATAAAATAGAGTTCAATATGAAACTATAGCAATTTAATTCACTCAAAACGGATTTAAAATGAAGAAGTTATGGGTAAAACAAGATTGGATAATTTTTCTCATTTTAGCTACGTGAAAATTGGTAACAAATCTATTCCAACCATAACTTAATCAACTTGTATTATATATTATGTAATCTTGAGATACCATAGACACGTATACAATGTTTCGACCTATCATGTCGACACATCTATATATATTTCGGAACAACCATAGACACTCTATATATGAATGTTGGAGTTAGCTATACAGGGTTGAGGTTGATTCCAAAATATATATAGTTTGAGTTGTGATCAATACTGAGATACGTATACACTGGGTCGTGGATTGATTCAAGATAATATTTATCGATTTATTTATGTACATCTAACTGTGGACAACTAGTTGTAGGTTACTAACGAGGACAGCTGACTTAATAAACTAAAAACATCAAAATATATTAAAAGTGTTGTAAATATATTTTGAACATACTTTGATATATATGTATATATTGTTATAGGTTCGTGAATCAACCAGTGGCCAAGTCTTACTTTCCGACGAAGTAAAAATCTGTGAAAGTGAGTTATAGTCCCACTTTTAAAATCTAATATTTTTGGGATGAGAATACATGCAGGTTTTATAAATGATTTACAAAATAGACACAAGTACGTGAAACTACATTCTATGGTTGAATTATCAAAATCGAATATGCCCCTTTTTATTAAGTCTGGTAATCTAAGAATTAGGGAACAGACACCCTAATTGACGCGAATCCTAAAGATAGATCTATTGGTCCTAACAAACCCCATCCAAAGTACCGGATGCTTTAGTACTTCGAAATTTATATCATATCCGAAGGGTGTCCCGGAATGATGGGGATATTCTTAAATATGCATCTTGTTAATGTCGGTTACCAGGTGTTCACCATATGAATGATTTTTATCTCTATGTATGGGATGTGTATTGAAATATGAAATCTTGTGGTCTATTATTATGATTTGATATATATAGGTTAAACCTATAACTCACCAACATTTTTGTTGACGTTTTAAGCATGTTTATTCTCAGGTGATTATTAAGAGCTTCCGCTGTCGCATACTTAAATAAGGACGAGATTTGGAGTCCATGCTTGTATGATATTGTGTAAAAACTGCATTCAAGAAACTTATTTTGTTGTAACATATTTGTATTGTAAACCATTATGTAATGGTCGTGTGTAAACAGGATATTTTAGATTATCATTATTTGATAATCTACGTAAAGCTTTTTAAACCTTTATTGATGAAATAAAGGTTATGGTTTGTTTTAAAATGAATGCAGTCTTTGAAAAACGTCTCATATAGAGGTCAAAACCTCGCAACAAAATCAATTAATATGGAACGTTTTTAATCAATAAGAACGGGACATTTCAACCGAGGCAACCTAATCCGAGGTATGCCAATGCTGCTCATGTGGATGAATCAATACCTATTGAGCCTTCTACTTTAGCAGCACAAAGTCGAGAATGGCAGAAAGCGATGGAAGAAGAAATTAATGCACTAAAAGAAAACCAGACATGGAGTTTAGTTCCAAAGCCAAAAGATGTAAAACCAATATCTTCTAAATGAGTTTACAAGGTGAAGACTCGATCAGATGGCTCCATTTAAAGGTATAAAGCTCGATTTGTTGCTAGAGGTTTTTCTCAACAATATGGGCTGGATTATGAAGAAACATTTAGTCCGGTGGCAAAGATCACAACAATTCGAGTTCTACTAGCTTTAGCTGCTAGCAAATCTTGGAAGCTGTGGCAGATGGATGTCAAGAACGTTTTCTTACATGGAGAACTTGACAAAAACATTTATATGGAGCAACCAAGAGGCTTTGAGAACAAGTTCCATCCTGACCATGTCTGCAAATTAAAGAAAGCATTATACGGCTTGAAGCAGGCTCCAAGAGCTTGGTACGGGAAGATTGGCGAGTTCTTGGTACAAAGTGGTTTCACAGTTACTCCTTCAGATTCTAGTTTATTTGTGAAACAAGATCAAGGAAAACTAGCCATAGTGCTAGTATATGAGGATGACTTAATCATCACGGGAGATCACTATGAGGATATCCAAAGAAGAAGAGAGAATCTGTCTACCAGATTTCATATGAAGGAGCTTGGAGAACTCAAACATTTTCATGGACTCAAAATAGAGCAGAAAAGAGAAGGATTATTTCTGGGACAACAGAAATATGCGCGAGATCTTTTACAAAAGTACGGAATGCTTAATTGCAAACCTATCTCAACCCCAATGGATCCGAATACAAAACTACGAGCAGATGAAAGAAACAGTCTTCAAGATGTTACCATGTATCGAAAGTTAGTCGAAAGTCTCATTTATCTCACACTAAGCCGGCCAGACATATCTTATGCAGTTGAAGTGGTTAGTCAATACATGAACAATCCGAAGAAGCCTCACCTTGATGTTGTACGACGCATCTTAAGGTATGTTAAAGGCACTATTAACTTTGATATTTTATACAAGAAAACAAAAGAATGCCACATGACTGGATATTGTGACGCTGATTATGCTGGAGACTATGATACACGACGGTCAACAACTGGATACATGTTTAGTCTTGGATCAGGAGTAATATCATGGTGCAGCAAGAGACAACCAACAGTATCTTTATCAAGCACTGAAGCAGAATATCGATCGGCAGCATCAACAACACAAGAAATTATTTGGTTGAAGCAACTAATGGACGATCTTCATCAATCAACAGACTATCAAGTAGAGCTTTTCTGCAATAACCTATCAGCTATACGTCTAGCAGAGAATCCAGTCTTTCACGCAAGAACAAAACATATAGAAGTACACTATCACTATGTTCGCGAGAAGGTCCTTGAAGGGGAGATCAAGATGGTGCCAACAAAGACAGATGAACAAGTTGCAGATATATTCACCAAGAGCCTAAGTAAACCAAAGTTTACAAAATTCAGAGAAGCACTTGGAATGGTCTGCAAATCATCGTTGGAAGAAAATTTGCATTGAGGGGGAGTGTTAAAATACAATGCAAATTTGAAATAATATGGAATTTGTAAATATGTATGGAAAAATATCTAGATATTAATATGTATACGAAAATATCTAAATATTAATATGTAAAAGAAATATCTAGATATTTATATGTAGAAAAATCTAGATAATGTAGATATTTGTAAGTGAGAAATATCTAGATATTTATTCATGGAAATATCTAGTGTGTAGAAACTTCCATGAACAAGTATAAATATGGGTGAGGAGTTTCATTTGTAATTAAGTTGTGAAAAGAGTGAGTTGAGAAGTAGAGAAGAAGTAAGAAGTGAGAAGAGTGTGAGTAGAGAAGAAAAGCTTGTAAGTAAGTAATATTGTAATTGTATTTTGTATTAATAAAAGTGTTCTTTGTTACGTTTCCCGATTAAGCCTTAGTTTGTGTTTAAGTTCTTAGTGCACTTGTGTTGTTCTTATTATATGGTCGGCTCTGCCGCCTAAGTGATACATGGTCGATTATATTGCCGAAATGATATATGGTCGACACTGTCGCCTAAGTACTATTGTGCACTAAGAATTCATAAAATTAAAGGTTAATCAACGCCAAAGTGTTGATGTAGTGAGTCTAGTATAGTCTAGATCCTCTATAGTGGATGTGTTGGGCTCGTCGAAGCTTCCAACATAAACTACTTGTGCTGATAGTCAAAGCAGCACTTTGAAGCATCAAGACTCATCATACATTGCTTTTTTATACATAGAACATTTTAATGAACATATGCTAGCCGTACATAAATGCAGTTAATGCTAATAACTATATTTTGTCACAATTAAATCTTTAAATGGGTAATTGACTTAACAGCTATTTTACTATAGAGTTAATATTAACTTTTAATTTCTAGTCGCATAAACCGATATCCGGTCATATCTTTGTTTAATTTGAAGTTAATTAATATTATGTCACTAAAATCGGTGTTACTCATCAATTTAGATTAAGAAAAAATTACAAAGATAATTAGCTCCGTAATTAATTCTACACGATTTATATCAATTTACTAGCCATGTAATTTGAACAATCAATTCGATGTCCAGATGTTTTGAGGATAGTCATTGGTGGCTACAAGTAGCTATCACGCTCCATGATGGAAATGAGGCTCATTGTGTCCAACACGATCATCCTCCGCTTCTTTTGTTTGTTTTCATCTAATAGCACAAGATTTTGTAATGATGTATTTCGGTGTCAATCTTAAAGTCTATAAGAAACTTTGAAATTGATAAAGCGCATGAGTGGTTCGATCTCTATTTTTCAAAGTCTCGGTGAGAAAAAAAAAATGATGTTGATGAACAAGAAAATTGATAGGTAAAAAAATCAACCATGAATTATAGCGTCGGAAACTAGACTTCAAAAAATGGACTCCGAAATGAACACCGAGGCGGTATCAAATCAATTTCAGTGTCCATTTTTGAAAGCATTGAAGTCGACGAGCCGATACCGAGTGGCGAGTGCTCTAAGGAAATGTTACTCTCTCTCTTATAAAATTTGTTAAAGTTCAACCATATAAAGTGAAGCTCATGACCGTCGCCATCGCACATCCATCCATTTTTATACCACCCTTTAAAGTTATGTGTGTTTGATTTGCTTCTTCAAAATTGTCATTCATACTTTGATTTAGGAGTTAATGATTGTGTTGGTAAAAAGGGTTTATCATTGGTGTTCTTTGATATAGCCCAAAGCCCAAACCCGTAGATGCTCGCCGTCTAATCCTTATTATTCAACTGGAAAAGGGTAAAATAGTCAATGCACATAATAATATTTCTTCCCCTGCAAGTCCAAACCCCCCATTTTATCAGCACGTCGACTTGTATTTTCAGTTAAAAACTAGAACCAGAAAACCTTTTCATCTCACTCATCATTCTCTTTCACATCTTTCATTTCCCATCTGATTTTATTAATATTTATACTTATACATTTATATATTACATTATATATATTATTTAATTTAAATTTTCAACATATACATACAATATTTTCATCAGTTGGTGAATTTATACGATTCAAACAACATAGTTTTGGTTTTTAATCGGTCCGTATTATATCGTTAGGGTTTATGTAATTTATCAAAAATGGCATCACCAGTACCTGCAAAATCACAACTACTACACAACTTCTCATTACCTCATTTAAAATGGAAGAACCACCGCACCGGCCGTAACAGACTCGCCGGAGAACTCTCATCATCATTATCACCGCCGCCATACGTTTCACGCCGACCGTCACCTCTACAAAACCGTGAATCCGAATCGGAATCTGAATCTAAACCTAACTCAGCCATTGCTCAGATTCAAAAACCTAAAACGATCACCGAAAAATCAACAAAATCAATTGATAACAAATTAAAACGATCGAATAAGATCTGTATTCGATTCCGTAAAAACGACGCCGTACCAGATCAAAACGAATCGGTAACAACGGAACAAGAAGATGAATCATCGCCGAAGATTTGGAATCTGAGACCTAGAAGACCGCCGATGAATCATAAGCAATTAAACGGTAATTTGCCGAAGATTGGATCATCGCCATTGCCGGAGAATAAATCCAGTCACAATAGAGAAGCAACAGAACCTAAAGTTAACGATCGAACCGATCCGATGACGTTGAAGAGGACGAAATTTTCGATTTCACTTACGCGTGATGAGATCGAAGAGGATTTATTTTCAATAACTGGATTAAAACCTTCTCGGAGGCCGAAAAAAAGATCGAAAACTGTTCAGAGGCAACTAGATGTAAGTTTTATATTATATCTATCTATGTATATATGTATATCATATTTTGAATCATTAGTCATTAATTAGCTTTTGAATTGTTTTTAACATTTTGTTGTGAATATTATTATGCAGACACTGTTTCCAGGTTTGTGGCTTGGTTCTATAACAGTTGATACATATAAGGTATCTGAAGCTTCTTAGAAGGTATGAGTTGAGTTGATTTGATTGATGTATGAATTTAGATGCTACCAAGAGTCGAATTGAAACTTTAATATTAATCTATGCAGGGATAGAGTTAGATCGGCAGATTGTTTAGTCATAGAAGTTTATGGATCAAGCATTGCGGATCAATAGTTGGATGAATGGAAGAACCCTAATAACATGTATAGATAAGAAGGAGAATAATGGATCTTGTTGTTATGGTTCAATTAATTTATGAGATGATGATTAGCATAATAATGATAGTAGAAGTACGTCATGAATTTGTTAGTTTTTTTTATTTTATTTTTATACTGAATTCCATTCCTAGCTTACTATTTTCATTGTATCAACCACAACGCCATCTAGGGTTCAGAAATCACTACTCGTCTTATTCATTTATTTGTTCATATTACTCTCCTTTATTTCGTTCTGGCCCTAGAGCATTGCAGAAGGGTCGAGGAACATAAATAAAATAAAATAAAATATGAAGTAGAATAAAAAAGTCAAAAAGAAAGACATTGATGATGGCCAACAAGTTGGGTTAAATTGTCTTCCACATGAGTTGCCCACTTAAATATCAAAAGTTTTCTTCCCCATGATATGTCCTTGTATTTGGATCGAAGGTTCTGGGTACTCCCAGAGAAAATTTAATAGACGACTATAATATACTCCGTATTATATACACTATACTAGCTTATAAACCCGCGATTTCGCGGTCTTTAAAATTGACGATTATAAAACTTATTTTGAAAGTTATGCATGAATATATTGAAATGAAAGCAAACGAAAAAGATATAAATATAGTAGAATATAATTAATGTTATAAAAGTACTCGTATAATAAATCAAACAATTAAGTAATACGGAGTAGAATATAGTGATTTAATACTACTAGATCATACGATAGCCAAAGAATAAATATAGAAAACAAATATGAATAACTTACATTTTGCCAAAACTTCAACAGTTGTCTTTGTCACTATTAGAGCATATTGGTGCCTTTTAGTTGAATTGATCTATTTATCTTATGTTTTCTTTAAGACAAATGAGATCAATTTTATAGTTCCAACTATGAAGTGTCATTCACAAGATTGGTTGCTTAGGACTTTTTGTTAATTACCTTTTGTAGCCATAAGGACAAATATGTTGAGCATGTACATTCAAGTTTGGTTCAACTACTATTCATGATAATTTGGTTCTCAGATATGTCTTATTATGTGCTCGGCTTTTGTGGAAGACTCCTCACCCAAGAAACAGACTCTGATTAAATATAGAGAATTGCTAATGAAAGTTTAAATGTCTTTTGCATGCAAGGATAGTGCAGCCCTTATTGAGTTGACAAAATCAAGGAGAAAAACATATTTAATCATTTTAGAGGATGATATAAAATACTAAGCTATCATTTAAATAGATTTCTCGCTACCTGTTGGTTCAAGAAAGTGTGATCTGTACCAAAGCCCCACAAGTAGAGATGGCAATTTCAACCTGTTAATACCTTATTGTAAGCAGATAGTTTGTGTCACCATATTTGATACATTAATTGTTTACTCAAGTAAAATAGGATGAACAAAGAAGTATTGTCAGGTCAGCCCAACCTCAGCGGCCTATTTTTATCCAAACCCAACCAGCTCACTATGCTACCTGTAACCATTACGCAAGATTAAGATCAGCTTACCTATAATAACATCAATGAAGTACAAAACCTTATAATCCTAGTGAAACCTTCTACGATCGTCTTTATCCCTAACCTGTAAAATCACACAATCACATATAAAACATAAATTATATGTAAAATTCACCAAAATTTAAGGCAAAAAGGTGCTTGTGTTATGGCCAAACCTGACCCAAACCCATTGTGACCCTTACACCAATCCTTCCAGACTGCTATCTATAGAGTAAATGAAAAAAATCTAAAGGTCAACCCAAATAAAAGCAATGAACGTTAAAAAGTCATGAAATACCTTATTATTAGGTTCTTTTATTATAGTACTATAATACTATTTCTTGCTTTATTACTTACTTTGCCTGTGACAGTATCATATCTTGAGTAGTCAGGTCTGCAACTGCAAATGCAAATTCAAATCAGATTTAAAGGCAAATAGGTGCTTCTGGATTGGCCAAACCTGAACAAAACGCATTGTTCACTTTTACCTAACCCGTCCAAATTGTCACATCTAGTGTAAATGAAAGGAACCTAAAGGTTGTCCCAAATGATCATAAGAAACCCATCAGATACCTTATTCCAACCCGCCCCGACAACCATATCTAGTGTAAATGCAAGGCCTCAATAACTCTCCCTCTAGCTCCGGTATTATGTGCCTCTGCAAGCCTGATGAAGAGACTCACCCCCATTCCAATTTATCTATAATCAATAAAAGATGTAGTAATAGTAAAATACCTCATTTTGGTTATTACCAAAAATCCCCCTAATCCCCATAAAATAGTCAAAGGATCTTGGATTTCTTTTCGATTTCATCAGCATCAGCTTGTTGTTCATCATTTACTTGACAACCTAAGCTAAAGTGAACTTTATCACATCCAAAACACTTGACCAGTCATATTCTATTTGAGTAATATAATGGATAGAAGCAATTATATCAGGAAACAATGCGAAGACTAAAACAACATATAGATTTTGATCCATGTATACAGTTAGTTGTTTCTTAAGCATAATAGATATGGGATTATGTTCATACTGTTATATAACAACAAAATTATAAATGAAATAAGATGTTCATATTGATATGCTCTTATATTATACTCTTATGTAACAATAGAATTAAATATAAACTACATAGCAAATTTGGTAGCACCAAAGGAATCAAATAATCTGATAATCACAATCCTAAATAGAACTAAGTCTCCATTACACTCATACTTCATCAATATCATCATTATCATTATTGTCCTTACATACTAATCGCAACAAGATTTTTGGTCCTTTAATATTACAAGGGTTGTACGCAACAAGATTTTTGGTCGTTTAATATTAAAAGGGTTGTAGTTTTTGGTAATACGGTGTCGTTGTCTTGGGGTTAATCACAAATTTACTTTACTCTATACTCATTTTGTTGCCAGACTAATTTAATGGCTCTCTTGCTTAAGTGGCAAATGAAAGTCAAAATGTGTCGGCTTACACCTCACCTTGTTTCGAGTCCACTACATTATATGGAGAATTTTTTTTATTTAGTAATACTATATATATATATATATATATATATATATATATAGTACCCTGATATAATAAAGAGATATTATTTTATCAATTTAGTTCTGGATATTAATCTTTTTATTTTATTTTTTATACAAATTATACAAACTTTTTTTCCTTCATCTCTTTATAACCTTTTTTTTCTTCTTCTTTTTTTTTTTTTTTTTTTTTTTTTTTTTTTTTTTTTTTGATTTTTCACATTTTATTATTATTAACAAAAGTGTCTAACTTATATGAATTTGGTAACATGGTTAAGTGCATTGGTTTTGTTATTAATGATTAAATAAAATGTGTTTTGTAACGTGATCAATTAGATTAGTTTAAGCAAATTATACAAAAAATTATGCTAGGAAACATATAGTTTTGTACTAACCGTCGATACACATATTATAATTGTAAAATATTGAAATAATGTTCAATCACATGGTAAGCACATGTATTGTTACAATTGATTTCCAGCAGCATCGCGCGGGTAAAACTTTTCTAGTTAACATTAAAGAATATGATAAACTTAACCTAGATTACAACTTGTAACATTGACAGTACCTTTTCACCAATTTTCATTTTTTAACATCTTATTTCACCATATCTGAAATAGAAATCCGGTCGAAGTAAAACGACAAATAACAACGCCTATATGATTAAAAACCGTAGAAAGCAAAATAACACTTTTATAAACAAATACATTCATGGTGCTGTTAAATGAACGAAATACTTAGATACGTAATACGACTAACAAAATACGATGTCCTTCACATGGCGCTATTAAATGAACGAAATACGACTAACCCTAATTGCATCTGGTTTTATATGACTTACCTTCTTTGTTTCATTTTCAATAACTTAAACGAAATCGTCACTAAACGAAATCGTGAAGATGGATAGAGATTCGACAAACCCTAATTGCACCTGGTTAAATGCTTAGATACTTAATATTTTTTGCGATGCCCTTAATTGCTTGAATACGTAATAGTTTTTGTGAACCCTAATTTCATCCGGTGGAATGTTTAAATCGCCATGAATCATGAATCAGAACTTCAACTCCTAAATCCTTTGTATTTCGCCAGAAATCATCACCGCTTATAAGATAATCGATATGAATATGAGAACTTAGATCCCTAATTATTTAGTGTGGGTGTCGATTTGAAATGCGAGTGAATAATGGATTGCATAAAATCGACCCAGTATTTTGATTTGGTAGCGGATTAGTTTAGGGTATTCTTGTCAATATACAATTGAGTATAGAATTTATGCCTAATCAACCTTTTATATGGTTGAGATTGAATAGTGAAAATGAAGCTAATGGTCTTTATTTGTCATCAAAGCATTTGATATAATTGATTAGCTAAATCTGACTTTATTATTATATATAATATAGAATATAGAATATAGAATATAGATATAGATAGATATAGATATAGATATAGATATAGATATAGATATAATATAATATAATATAATATAATATAATATAATATAATATAATATAATATATAATTTCACTAATATATATATATATATATATATATATATATATATATATATATATATATATATATAAATATATAATGATACATTGTGCACTATTTTTTTATAAGATGTCATAAATTAATTGTCCATTTTCAAAAATGGATAAGAATAATTTAATAAAATTCTTTCGTGTTCTTATTTATTTATATATATACTAAATTGCGTAAGTCAATGGCCAATAAGGGCCCGCCACATACCCCTCTTTACTGTTATGTTGTAGCTTTTTTTTTTCAATTTTCTAACCATCTACTGAGATAATTAACAAAAAATAATAGCATCTTCACTTACATACAAAAAACAAAAATTAACAACATTTTAACAAAAACTAACAGATCTAATAAAAGTTAACCTAAATTTACAAATAGATCCGGCACTACCGCCGTCGCCGATCACCAACACGCACAACCGGCAGCAACTAGATCTTAAAAATAAAAAAATATAGATCTAAAAACACTAGAATAACATAAATTAAAACAAAAATATTGATCTTGCCTGTCGCGTTTCATGCTGACTCAGTTAAAACGATGTTCAACGGCGGTAAACGACGGTCTTAGAAGGTCAATGCAGGAAAATAGTAGGTGGCGAGAACAGTAGCAGCGGCAGCGGCGCGTGACAGCTCATCATCCAGTCACCGCTCACAATGTTTGTATGTGTTTGTTCGTAATTTCATTACGGATTTAATAACGTTGGTGGTGTGATTCAGTTTGTAGAATATTGTGGTGTAATAGACGTAGAATATCCTTGGGTTGTTTAGGAATTTAGAGAGGAAGAGAGATGTAGAAGATGAATAAGAAAAGATGAAAATTTCTTGAAACTGCAATTACTCCGTATAAGAGAAAACGTGTGTTGGAGCTCTACATTTTCTTTTATATTTACTTATTATTATATTATTCATAAAATAATACGTAGTAGTTCTAAAAAATCAGATTTTTGATTCTTTTGAGTCATATTAATATGGTTGTCTCAATATGATGTCAAATTGATTTACGCTAGGAAAGTGGATATGGAAATAACAACATCATAATATACATAAAATAGAAAATAATTTAAAAAACAAAACATAAAAATTAAACAATCTCATCCAAGTATGAAATAAATAAAAGCAATTCATACTGCGTTAAAAAAATATGGATTAACAATATTTCATGAATCCAAATTACAATACACGTAGAATAAAGAAAAAATCCAACTGACCCTTTTTTGTTATTGCACATAAGGTTGCGGACCTGTTAAGTTTGAATTCACTTTGGATAATGGATTTTAACGATGGTCAAATTATTTCAATGGGTTATGTTTATAAATAACGTGATTGTTGTCTGTTGTGTAAGTACTTATTTGGACTCAATATTACACTAAAATGAATGGCATAAATTTATTATTCTGATGCTGCTGTAAAACTGAAACTGGTTAAGTAGATTGAATGTTTAAACTACAAACTGTAAAAGAAGCACGAACCCGCGAAAGTGATTTCACACCATCACAAAATGATTATGTAACAATCAATCCCACAAACACACTGGCAGGATCAAAAAGAGCAGTCTTTAACGACCCAGGTAATTTTCAACACCTTTTAAATGAAGGCTTCAAAAAGTTACTCACATACTCTGCTATATAATGTAGTACTCCTTTTGCAATGTAGCAATGTACTATCCTTTTGTATAAAAATGTTTAACTCTCATCATTTGACACAAACCGCGAAAACGCGCGGACCTGTAACCTAGTTTTATACATTTAATGACAAAAAAGAAAAGGTGGAGTTAGACAAAATACATGCTTCAACGTGGAGTTAGACAAGGTGATCCCCTCTCACTTTATTTATTTATACTTGTGGTCGAAGGTCTAAATTTATTCATGAAACGAGCATTGGAAAATCATCTTTTTAAAGGATTGAAAATCGGTAAGGATGAAGTCATGGTAACAAAGTTGCAATATGCCGATGACACTTTCCTCTTGGTGAATGGGACAAGCGAAATATTGGTAATATCTTTAAAATCTTAAAGTGCTTCGAGATTTATTCGGGTCTAAAGTTAAATTTATCAAAAATTTACATATATGGAATGGGGATCCATAAAATCCATGTTGGAGAAATGGCCAAGTATATAGGGTATCAGGGTTGGTACATTTCCTTTTACATATCTTGGACTCCCACTTTGTCAAAAGATGAGTAACACCCGAGATTGGGAAATGGTTATTGAAAAATTTCGTAGGTTGTCGGATTGGAAGGCTAAATCGATGTCGATTGGCGGTCATCTTACCCTAACAAAATCGGTTCTAAGTAGTTTGTCATTGTATGTTTTCTCCCTATACGAGAGGAGAGGGGAGGGGGGGGGGGGGTAAATATTCGTTCTTTAAAGGCAAAAAAATCTTGCACTACTTGAAAAATGGTGGTGGCGCTTTCGGGTTGAAACAAATGCTTTTTGGGTACAAATAATCAAAAGTATTTACGGGCGGGATGGTGGTTTGAGAATTCATGATGCAAATGTTGGCTTCAAAAGGAGTTCGACATGGAATTATATTCAAAACGTTGGTTCCCATATTAATAATCTAGGCATTGCTTTCACTAATTCTTTTGTCAAAGTTATGCACAAATGCGATAGTACTCTATTTTGGAAGGATAAATGGTTAAAAGATCAATCTCTTGAGGAAAAATTTGGGAGATTATTTAGACCTGAAGAAAATAAAGAAGCTTTGGTCATGGATCGCCTTGTTAAAAATGAAAATTCATGGAATCAATCTTGGATGTGGAATAGATTACCAACTCGTAGTACACTTCGTGAATTTGTGGAGTTCAGTGCATGCTAAACTCTTTATGTTTTGGTCACAGGGACTTAGATGAATGGTCTTGCAATCTATCTTCAAATGGCATATTTTCCTCATCTATATTGGCACAAACTATAGATGAAAAAATGCTTGCTACAAATGAAACAACGCAGGAAACTATGCGCAACAATTATGTACCACAAAAATTGATATATTTGTTTGGCGTGCTTTATTAGATAGAATTCTGACGCGGGTCGAGTTGGATAAATGGGAATTGATCTAGACTCATTACGATGTCCCGTATGTGATGATGCAATCGGAACTATCGAACATACTCTACTACATTTTTCATTTGCAAGGACATTTGGAGTCGGGTATATAGATGTTGGAACCTTGATAATATGGGTCGGTTCAACTTGCAAGAAGCTGTCAAAGGAATAAAAAAATATGGCAAACTCGAATTATCCAATAACATGGCAAATCATCGAATGGATATGTGGATACATGATTTTGAAAAATAGAAATCTCGTTTTATTTCAAAAGAAGAAAGGAAACAGTCCGATGATGCTAAATGAAATATAAATTAGATCATTTGAATGGATTTCGAAAAGGTCAACGAAAGTCAACTTAGATTGGTCTCAATGGCTTATCAACCCAAATTCATATGGATAATCTTGCAGCAATTCTATTTTAGTGGCATCACTGCTTGAATTGTAATGTTGTTTTCTAGGCTCATTAGTTTTAACTGCTCATATATATGAGCTTGTTCCTGTTAGCTGTAGAAGTATGCTATCGCATACTACAACTTGTAATTCTATATTCTAATGTAAGACCCGAAATTCAAATTGTAAATAATGTAAATTCTCCCCTGTAATTTAAATGATGGCGGGTTCCAAAGTGTGCTTGGAACCGCGGCACGGCTAATACCTGATGCTGACTCGTTTTTCGACTTAAAACACAAAAGGGAAAATGAGTCTTTTTGCATTATGGACGGTTATAGGTCCTTTATGACCAGATTTTGGTAGGTGTATGAGTCATAAACACACTCTCCAACCTTATCATCTTCATCTTCAAGTAGAGAGAGAGAGAGAGAGAGAGAGAGAGAGAGAGCGCTAGACAGAAAGGTGATTTGTGAGATTTTCAAGTGGGTTTTGCTAGATCAAATCTTTTGTGTTTCTACCTCCTAGCATCTCTGTTAGTGTGGTGGTAAGTCTCTAACCTGAATCTTGTGAATTAATTGTGCCTAGTGTTCATATTTGAGACTTTCAAGTGTTAAACCCCAAGTTATGTAAATTGGGAGTTTATGGTTTGGGTGAAAGTGTAAGTAATCTAAAATTGGTGATTTTGAGTTAGTTGATGAAATTACTAATATTATGAACTAATCTTAGTTAAAGTTCACTAATGAACTTGATTTACTAGTGAATTGGAGTATGAGACTTACAAGTTTAAAGTTTGAGCTATTATTAGGTCAAAATGGGGTTTTGGGTTATAAATGCACTAGTAAGAACTAAAAGACCAAATGGGTCGTATTTGTGTGATTTAGAGCCATGGTCACTAGTTTTAGTGATTATTGGTGGTTTAAGCCTAAGGGTCGCGTTACGAGTGCAAATGGTGAACATTTGCACTAAGTGTCTATTTGGGTGGGTCGGAAGTTCCCTTTGGATGTGTGTTGATTTATGTTGATGTAATAGGTAAATTGCATTGACGGTTGAAGAGCTTATTTTGCTTACCTTCATTAGATTTAAAAGGTGAGTGAAATAATTATACGTGTATGTATATAGTGTATTTATTTGTGTGCTATGGTATAAACCAAGGAGCCGTAGTGCCATAGCATGTGCGAGTGTGCTATGATGTGAACCACGGAGCCGGTATCATCATGGTACGTGTGTTGTAGTGTGAACCACGGAGCCTGTAGCACTATGGCACAAATTGTTAAGGTGTGAACCACGGAGCTGGTAGCGCCTTAGCGTGAGTATGACTCGAGTTATGATGTGAACCACGGAGCCGGTAGCATCATGACAAATGTGTATGGAGTGAACCACGGAGCCGGTAGCACCATGACGCGAGTATGGTTAACCATATGGAGTATGTTATGTATTTAGCATTTTATATTATGATGAATATATGCTTTTGGTGATGCTAGCTTGTTGCGAATTGTGAGTATTTAGCATTATACGTTTTTAATGCATGGTTTTTGAATTTCTAGCTCGTATGCGGTATTTGTGTAAGTGTTTGCAAATAAGTATATTATATATGTATATGTATAATTGTTGCATTCACTAAGTGTTTTACATACCCTCTCGTTGTTTACTCTTTTTAAGCTCCGGTGTGGATAAAGGCATGGGGATATGTTTGGATTAGAGATCTCCCCTTTTGATTATGCTAGGGGATTGCTTTTGAAGTTCGACCTAGGTTTGGGTAGCTTAAACCCAAACACCGTGCTCGGGTCTTGTTTGGCATTTAAACTTGTCGGGTCGAAACTTATATTTTGGTTTGTAAAACGGGCGAATGTGGCTCGGTTATTATACACTCGAATTATAGCTTTAGAACATGTAAACTTGCTTCAACTAAATTATGGAAAGTCTTTTGGGATGAATATGTCTAAAGATTCTAATTTGGGGACTTATGCTTTTCAAATGAAGGCAGAATCTGATCCCATGAGGAGCTGCGCTTCGACCTTACTAGGGCGCGCCGCGATGGACAGTGTAAACTGTAACCGTCATTTTTTAAAGGTGCTAACCTTCAGTTCCCAGTATGAGCCGCGCCGCGCCTAGGTACACACTGAAATGCTTAGAGGAAAAAAAAGTTTGTGTTAATTAACGGGTTGGGTCATTACAAGTGGTATCAGAGCATAGTCTAAGGGATTTAGGTGACTTGAGATAGGTGTCACGACCCTACTTTTTCCGCTATCTTTTACCACAACAACAACAAAACCCAATGCCACATGAGTGGTGTATGGGGGAGGTGATATGTAGACAATCCTTCCCCTATCCTAGAATAAAGACAAGTCATTTCTTCACCTAGAGTGTAACACTCTCATGAGTAGAGAAAGTCATCCCTCTTTTTATTCGACGGATAAAGAGATTGCTTCCGAGAGGACCTCCGGCCTTTAAGTAGGAAAAAGTTTTTTTTTAAATAAAAAAACTAAAATAAAAATAATAATAGACGCAATGAAAATGGTAGAATCAAATTTCCATGGGTTTTAAATCCTGACTGGAATATAATTTAAGCTCTAAAAGTCAGTCAAGTCGCCAATAAATCGACGATTGATGTCGACTCAATAGAGCCGTAATTATTTAACGCTATCTTTTACCGTTTATTATTTAACGTCCGTTAATTGTTATTCGTGCCACGTCATTTCTATGACTTATATTATTATTTTAGTAATAATATATTAGTTATTATTTGTTATATGAATATTTGTATTCGTATTTATATTTATGCGTTTCTATGTGTCGTGGATTTCTATCCTGAATCCTTTCGGTTTTCAAACCAACGGTCAGACTTTTGAGATATTTGAATCCCAATTATTTTAAATATGATATTTTTATATATCATAAGGTTATTTATAGTGTTTATATATTTTATTTTTCACGAGTGCGTTAATTCTCCGAATATTTAATCGCGTAACGGTGTTTTCGCGTTTCGGGCTTCGTTCGGGCATTCAGGCCATAAGACTTCCCTCCATTGATCAAGTGGTCCATGTGGGGCCCACCCCTCTAAAATTTCGTCCTAAACCCCCTCCTTTACCCCATTTTTATTTTTCAAATTTTGCATTTCATTTTATTCCTCATTTCTTTCCCTAAACCTAAAACTAGCAAGTATCTTATTCTCTCATCTTTCTCCCTTTTTTTTCTTGAGGTCGTTGCCTACCAACAACCATATCATCATCATCTTCAATCAAAATATTTCTTGGATCATTCAATTGTTTGCATAATCGGATTCATCTCTTCATCCTCTACACGATCATATCTTTTATTTCTTGACTAGGGTATAAACCATAACCCTAGATTTTTCATTTCTATGTATTTTTACTATTTTTAATCATATTATGATAGTGTAGTACTTGTGTATTGTTGTATTGATGATTTGATGCGTAGAAATACTCGTTTATGTATGTTTTCGGTTTGATAATTTTTGGACAGCAGATTGTTGGTTAAAATCAGTGAACTTAACATGGATTTTTGATTAAATAAAGTATATATGAGTTCCTCTCATCGAGACAATAATTTTAGGCTTTGGATTCATGTTGTTTTGAGTTTCGGATCAAAAGTTATGCCCGATTTAGGGTTTTGATGGAATTAAAATGTAAAAACGTGTAATCAGTTTTGGTCCGACTTTGTGACCATTTATGGAGTCTCTAGGGTCTACAATTGGGTTAGGATTGATGATTGGATGAACATTCATGTTCGGATCATCGAAATCCGAGCCACGGATCACCTGGAATGGCTAAAGCAAGATTTAAAGCGGATTAATGTTTCAAGTTGGTTCATGGCTGTTTTTCATGACTCATGAACTGACCTTAGGGGGTTCTTAAGTGCACTAATGTGTAGGGTTGATTGGTTAGACGAAGATATATATAAAATTCGTCGAAAATCAACATCTGAGGCTCAAGTTATGACCCGGCGAACTTTTAATTAAACTTATGGTTAATAAAATTTGAACTTATGTTATAAATAATGATTTTCATTATTATGATGTAAAATTAATTATTTTTAATTAAGACTTGTGATATATATATATATATATATATATATATATATATATATATATATATATATATATATATATATATATATATATATATATATATATATATATATTATATCATTTAATAATTACATTATGATTTAATTATTCTTATAATTAAAACTTATGATTAATAATATTTTTATTATTATTGAAAAATACTTATGATAAGTATTAAACTTATGATATGAGATTATTATATCAAGACTTATAATAAAGATTAATTATTTATTTATTATAAGGATTAGTTATTATTTAATTATAATTTAATTATTAAATACTTATGGTTTAATAATTATATTAAAATACTTATGATATGATTAATAATTCATTATTAATTAATAATACTTATGATATGATTAAAAATTTATTATTAATTAATAATAATTATGTTATGATTAATATTTAATTAATTAATTAAATAATTATGTTATATTAATTATATCATTTAAACTTATATTTACTTTATAATTCAATTTAATTTAATTAAACTTATGATATGACATGATTATACAAGTATGACTTTAAATAACATTATAACTTATATTATTGATAAAATTTACATTTTACTTTCAATGTTAACTAAGGTTGACCAAGGTTGACTTTTGAGTTGACTTCAGTTGACTTTGATTTTTAGTTGACTTTTGAGTTGACTTTCGATTGACTTTGACTTCAGTTGACTTTTGTTGACTTTTCTAATTAAGGAAACTTTCCTAAGTTAAAATCTTTCTAAATATAGAAACTTTTCAAAAATAGAAACTTTCCCAAAATAGAAACTTTCCAAAAATGGAAACCTGCTAAAAATAGAAACTCTCTAAAAATAGAAAGTACGTGTTATACGTTGCCCTGATCATACCAAAACATACTGAGTGTTGTTCTATGCTTATTTACAACAAGTACTGTAGTTATCATACTAGAACTTGACCTAAGTTAGTTATTTATATCGACCTTCTTTATTTATAGGTTGTCGTTGTGGTCATTCTTGATCACTTTATCTTTTGCTGTTCACATTACTGTGTTGTTGCTTCATTTACGTTAAGTTGAATTATAGTCCCATTTTTCTATTTTAAATCTGTTGGGATGAGAATACATGCAATTTAATTTACATATTATACACAAAAATTGGTTTAAATTATTCATTGTGAGTAGAACGAAAATATTCCCTAATCTGGTAATTTTAATCACTGGTTTCTACTGGTGAACGCGAATCCTATGGATAGATCTATCGAGTTTGACAGCCCCATTTTGTGCTAGTCGCGCTAGCAGTTACAGACGGAATGTATTAGTACTTTGTATTTTGGAAGATACACATGTTCAGTGTATATTGTTATATTGGTTTTGTTAAGGGTAAGGAGTTGTTAAGTGAATTACCAGGTGGCTCACGGGGTAATGAAATAATGTTTTTATATGTTTTCGAGCATATAATTTTGTGGTCCAAGATGAGTCTTTATGTTTTCAAACATAAATTTTTATGGTTTAAATTAATTACTGTTTGCAATATTAAACCTATAATTCACTCAACATTTTTGTTGACAGTTTACTCGCATGTTTTATTCTCAGGTTCATGATTGATTGCTTCCGCTGTGCTTAGAGAGTCTGCATTGTCTGTCGCAGATTTTGATTTAAACATAAACATTGCATTCTATTTTGGTTTTGTTACATTGTGGGTGTTTTGGTTGACTTTTTTTGGGTCAACATTGGTTATTTCATATGTTGGGTTTTTCTAAACTACATATTTTGGTGGATTTCCTTTATAGGGAATCCTTTTTAAATAAAGAATGCAACGTTATTTATTAAATTCATATAGAGTTTCGATCAAGCTGTGGGACCAAGTGATTGAGCCATTAAGGGTACTTGACAGGTCATCACAGTTGGTATCAGAGCTCTGGTTGTAGGGAATTAGGCTGCATTGATGTCGTTACCCCGAGTCAATAGGGTACATTAGTGAGTCTAGTCTACAGTCCGGCCTATAATGTATTATTATATGTGATTATTTGTATCATATTGGTATGTTTATTGTTTTCATATACGTACATCTCCTTCTTATGTTCTAAATCCGGGAGGGACTCCCATTCCGATTTAAACGTATCCTACGACTCATAAGGGTTTATCTTTTATAAGAACACCTCGGTTAGTGAAACCGAGGGATGTCATTCTTGACTTCTAAATGCTCGGCATTTCAATGTCAGCTATTATGTATATGTATATAACATTCTTGTTGTATTACGTGTCTTTGTGGAGTTGTGCCTTTGTGCTTTGGGTTGCGAACCGGAAACGCCATTCTTGACATTTAAAGATTCTTGATACTTCAAAGACATTTCATGCCATCGTTACTCTTATTCATTACTTTTGATGTTTTTGTCTCTTTGTGCTATCCTTAGCATACTGTTTAAGAAATCGTTCTAGAGAAAATTGTGTTGAAATTCGAGGTTGATCACGTGTCCTGACCTTATGTAGTGCAATTGGAATGGAACTATGAATTAGTGAAATATAATGGCGTCTGGCCAACAGAATTATATTACGGTAATTCATATAGAAATTCCAATATTGTGACATGAGGAATAGGGAGCAAGTCAAAAAATATTTGTTACACCGCTCATTCAGAAATTCCGAGGTATTACATGGGTAAGGAAAAATACTCATTATCTTATTTGTTGATATACGAGAAGCTCGTTTTAACCAAACTACCTATGTAACATCCCGCCTTTTTCCGTTTACTTTTCCGTTTAACTATTTAAATCCCGTTATATGTTTATAACATCTCCCGTTAATACGTGTTTTAAAAATATCTCGTCTAGGTAATTCACGCACCCGCAACCGAACTTGAGGGATTAGTTTCGCCAAAATGCCAAAGAGGTGACTAGCCTTTGACTAGTCAACCCCCACCCCCACCCCCACCCCCATCTTTTCTTTTTCATTTTCCCTTTTCTTCTTCTACTTCTATATTTTCTCTCAATTTCTCAAACAAGGAATCATCATCTAAATCCAAGCTAGCGGGTGTCTTGCAAAACAAATTACATATTTGAAATCCTTGCAACTTCCTCTTCGATTCCATACCGACTTCATCAAGTTTGGGTAACTTTCTAAAATCACTAGATTTTGTGTTCTTGATATTTTTGAACTTATAAAGTTGTTAATTAGTGTCTATGGCTCAAGTCTAACATGAATATATGATTTATATGCTCGATTTCATTATTTGAAGTAACTAGCTTGAGTATGAACTTTGGTGTGTTTGATTTGGTGATTTGGTTGTTTGAATGTTGTTAAATGTTATAAATGCATGTATTAAATGTGTTCCTAGTATCACTAGCTTCAAATTGATGTGTAGGTTGCTTGAGAAAACTCCATAAACTTGATTAGTGATTTTGGTGAATTCGGGTTAGGGTTTGATAAGCTTGAAATGAATATTTGATGCATTGAATGACATGAATTGTAGTTAGTAAGTAGTTAGTTGTATTGTATGCTCGATTACCTATAAAACGGCATGTTATATGTATGCATTAAATGCCCGAATCATAAATGTGCACTTATCAAATTTGTGTATTAAATGTGTGCATTAATTGATCATTTACTTTGGAAATCCGATTGTTACAAATAACATTTTTGGTTGGTGAAATGTATTTAGTTGTGTTCTTTGTCAAATTACCTTTCTAACGATATAAGATACGAGTTCTAAGTATTAGCGGTTTGCGAGTTATGCTTGAAAGTGTTTGGAATTCAGACTTGGACATTTGAGACTGACCAGGTACCAGTTCCCGTGTATTGTCGCGGCGCTACAATTTGGGGCCGCGGCGCGGCCTAAGCCGTGTCCAGTTTCTGACCTCTTTGGTCAAAATACGAAAAATGTTTGGCACACTATGGACCTCCGATTCACATGAGACTTGTTCTAACATGCTTATATATGAATAAAAACCTCAGAAAAATAGTTCGGGACCCGACCCGAACGTGTTGACTTTCGTTGACTTTGACCGACCAAAGTTTGAGTTTTTGTCAAACTTAACCAAATGATTATGCAACCTTCCTAACTTGTTTCTGTACTTGTATCTTGCATGAAACTTGACAATTTGATTCACATGCTACATAATCGAGTCGTAACGAGCCATATGACTAATTAAACATCTTTAACCTATCGTGTTTACCGTTATTGATACGACCTATTGGTTTAGGTCAAGACTAGCACTATCCTTCGCACACGTTACTTTGTGAAGTACTTTTCATACATGCACTCAAGGTGAGATCATAGTCCCATCCTTCAAACAACTTTTATGCTTTAAACTATGGGATGAGAAACATATACGTATCATACTTTTACACTTTAAACACAAGTACGAAAATGAACATTCCACGTACGGGTTTGAACAAAAAGCCTCAATTCAATTATCATTAGTTACACTTGCAGGGTGTAAACGTGAACTTATATTATGTGATCACATGGGCTTGACGAGCCTCATTCGGACGGTTCGCTACCGTTAGCGGATGAAATATATTTTCGGGTCTAGTGTATGTTCTAACACTACGCGAAGGGTGCAAAACAGTTAAGTTTGATAATTGGGTGCCCGCGAAACAAATAACAACTTTGGAATGCAAATGATTTAGATAATGATATTATATTAAATCTTGTGGTTCAAATGCAACGTTTACTAAAACACCTATGATTTCACCAACGTTTTCGTTGACAGTTTTCTATATGTTTTCTCAGGTCCTTGAAAGCTACTTGATACATGCTTCCGCACTCTTTTTGATACTTGCTTGGATGTCGAGTATACATGCATAGATGGAGCGTCCTTTGACTACTTTAAATTGTGTCGCATAGGTTTCATTCGTACGTTAAACATTGTAATGTAACTAGTCTTTCGAACTACATTTGTAAACTTGAAACATCCTTTTTCTTATAAAATAAATGCGACATATTTTGGTCAAAAGTCATAATAAAGACTTATGACCACGCAACGGGACCGAAGTAGTCGGCGCCGTCAAACATGATTTGGTCGGGTCGCTACAGCCTATCTCATTCTCCATCCTTCATACCTCGCTTGTTAGCAACAGCTTCGCTCGAGAACAGTTTTGGGCCAAGGACTTACGTCCTGATAATAGCCAAAAGAACATTTAATTCATTTGTTTTCATGACCTCGTAACATTTGTTTATCAAATGTCGTACGACCATTCAAGTCCTTCACCCGATCTTCCACGATCTTACTTCAACTCGTAACCTCTGAAATACGAATACTCTGTTCATCGGAATTTTTACACATTTGTTTATTTGTGCTGTCCTAACGAGATTTTTGGGCAAATAGAAGTAATAAAATATTCTGTCATGTATGCAATTTATAGAATCATATATGTACGTATAAATCAAATAAATAATTTTACCTTAACCTATTTTGGTTAGTACATATTAAATTATACCTTCAAAAATTATTTTAAAACCACTCATTTATTGAGTTGTTTAAACGAGTCAAATTGTTTTATATAAAATGGTACACGTTGTACATACTTCTAAATCTACTAAGAACTTTGTTCCGTTTATGTTGTCACATCAAACGTTTAGAATTTTTTTCAAAACTTCATTGATTGATTATATTAAAATTTTCGCAATTACTCTACCATGTGTTTGGGTCACAGTTCTTCTTGTCCTGTGTTTAAGGATAAAACTTACCATTAAGTCTATTGACAAAAACTCTTACGCCAATTTAGATGGTGGTTTTATAAAATTTGTTGGAAAGTCTTTGCGCTATAAATTTTTTCCTCTTATGGTTGGACATAGCCGAAACGCGGACCGATAAATCAATTTTTTGAGGTACACTCGGTGGTCGCCCTATTGTAGGAAAGGCACTGGGTGGGTTTCTACCCCAACTGTTGTTATAGTTGGTATCATGGATATATATTACACTAGACCGTTTGAGAAGTTTCTACTCTCAATATTCACGGCTAACCGCAACACCCCCGTAAACATCAATCCATAGGATTCAATACTTTGAGGTGCACGAAATCATTTTTGGAGATTCATCTCACCTGCAGTTGACCATTCTTTATAACCCATGATTCGCGTTTCTGTTCATCCGCACATAAGTGTAAGAATAAGGATGAATCCTAGATTGTCTCGCTCATTGTGCAAGGAAGTTCACTCTCGTTGAAAGATCACACCTTTCGTACGTCTTCCTTTCGAAAATGTAATGAAAATTTACTTTAAGTGTAACGACCCTGAAATTTCCAACGTTATTTTATTAATAATTATTATTATTAATACGAGTGTTTAAACGAATGTACGTTATTATATTTACATGTTGCCATGATTGCCCGAACTTGACTTTAATGACCCGAAACGTCTTTATGACACCCGGAACTTTCACGAATAATATTTTCAAGTATTATTTACATTCATGATTGATTTTATTAATCATTTTAATTAACTATGGTAATTAGTTAGTTACTTGGGCTTTAATTGGACTTTTACTTGGTAATTACTTGAACTTGGGCCTTTATTAGTACTAGTGGACTTTAGAAGCCCACCCTACTTCTTTAATGGACTTGACTAGCCCATTACTTCATGTAAATGATCCATTATGGTGTAACTAGTTTGGTTAGTGCAATTGAAATCTAGTTATCACCTTATCCCCATGAAATCAACTCTAATATCCATCTTTTTAAGCTTTACCATGCATGATCTATTAGACAAACTCCTCTTCCCTCTCACCCTTGCAAACCGTCGGTTTGGAGGTGTTTAATGGGAGTTTTATTTCTTTTTTTTCATTACTCCATTCACTTGTATCCTCTCACCAAAAACACACACTTAATTCTCTCAACTTTCCTCTCTTTTTCTTTCAAAATTGCAAGTAACATGAACATAATTTCTCTCTTCTTTCTTGGCCAAAACCGAATCCTAACACCCTTAAATCATCATCATTCTTTGATTGTTATAATCTTTTGTTAGTTGTAATTGTTTACTTGATTATTGTTACTTACTTACTAGTTGTTTTCTTACATGTTTTCAAGAATCAAACTACCTAGTTTATTCTTCATTTTTATCTTGTATTTACAAGAACAAACAAGAACTAAACTTACTAGTTTATGGTCTACATATATTGTTTCAAAAGATATAAGTTCATTGTTGTTGAAATCATACTTGTAAGTCATGAAAGTAAACTTAAAGTTTACTTTACTTAAAGATCAACTTTGGTTGAATCTTTAAAGTATGAGCAACCCTTGAACTAATTACTTGTTTAATTAACTTGTTTCTTTATTTTATACACTTTAATTTCATGTAGTTAGTTTATATGGTCAAGTACTACAAGTTAGTCTTGATCTCATATCTCTTGAACAAATTAAGTTAACTTTGAAAGTTCAAGAACACACAAATAAGTTTTCCTTAAATATAACTTTGGATCTAGACTTTTGAGTCTTGGACCTTCAAGATCAAACTAAGAACTATGTTCTACTACTTATGATCTTGAATAGTTAGTTAACTTTCAAGTTTATAGTTCACGTATGTGTTGGATCTAAGACTTTGATGTAACTTTGGTTCATCAAACTTCATACAATCTTAAGTGAGTTGTGCTTCATGTCTTAGACTTGCACTAGGGTTATGATGGTCAAGACTTGGTTAAGATGATGTAGATACATCAATGAGTTTTACACTTGAAGCTATATGCATCAAGGATGAGAACCATGATGAACATCAAGCACCAAGACCACCGGAACCCTTTTAAACTCACTGTTCTGTCCAAAAGCTACTGGTCTGGTGATTCTGTAACATACCAGTAGACCTGGGCTGTTCTAACCTTGATTTTTAGATAGATCTTTTCTAGTACATAACTTTTCATATAGGACTCGTCTTAATCCGAGTTACGGTTTAGGATTTATGGCCCTCCGATCGTTACTATGTCCTTTAACGTTGTGCAGAAATTTCTGACCTACTCGCACTTAGACCGTCGCCACGGTCAAACAAAGACGAGTTTGCTTCTGTAAATTTTACCACACTTAAGGGACTCATAGATGGAGCCATGGCCACTGGTCTCACCTTAATTCAGTAAGGGTAGAGGCCGTGGTGACTGACTGAAATCAGACTTTGTTTTAAACTACTTTCATAAACGAAACCTACTTTACGCCTTTTGTTTAATGATGAATGATGATGACCCTTAAGACCTTAATTACATACTTTTAAATATATTAAGACGATTTACTGACTTAGTACTATTTGACTTAGGTTGAGGACTTCGGACCATTTACTTGCACACCTTTCCTGACTACTACTTTACCGCTACTTATCATTGTGAGTTATAGCATTCCCTTTTTACTTTAACTTGTTTTGGGAACTGAGAATACATGAGGATTTTATGTTTTACATACTAGGCACGAGTACTTAAACTTTATATATGTGTGGGTTATATAACGGCAGAAAGATTCCCTTTAGCTCGGTAACGTTTAATCATTGGTTTATGAACCGGTGAACGCGAATCTTAGATATGGATCCATAGGGTTTGACATCCCCACTCGGGCTAGTCACGCTAGCAGTCAATGAGTGTTTAATACTTCGTAAACATACGCACTCTCCAAGTGTACTTTCAGGGAGTATTTCAAACGTTAAGTTAGTTACCAAGTGCCCACGGTTAACATATACTTTATCATACTGTTTTGAAACGCTCTTTGTAGCACTGAAATCTCGTGGCCTACCTTACATACTGTTATACTTAAACTATAGCTCACCAACCGTTGTCTTGAAGTTTTTAAGCATGTATTTCTCAGGTGCTTGAGGTTGCTTCCGCTGTGTACTAGTCGTGCTGTAGAACCCGCTGCTTAGAGTTGTCTACGCATGAACTACTTTACTTTGCATTCAAACATTCGTACTTTTGAACTATGACTTGTAACGACCATTGTGGTCACGTACACTTATTATTTGCTTCTACTTAGTGAAGCATGCTTTTGAAATGTAAAACATTTGATGTCGGTTATGACATCACCTTTTTATCATGAATGAAACTTCTTTAATTACAGCATATAGTACTTAACCTTGTAATGATCCTGTTGTTGATGATTCGTACACGATGGTTTTGTACGGGGCATCACATTTGGTATCAGAGCATTGGTTGTAGGGAATTAGGTTGCATTAGTGAGTCTAAGACCGACCCGAGTAGGATTCACTAATAGGACTAATCTACAACTTGCTAGTTTACTTGTTTCTGCTGAACTTGCTGCATGCTGCTGCTTACTGTTACTGCTATATGCCATATGCTATTACATGATTTCACTACTGCATGATGCTACTTGCTTTCGATTGCATGCTACTTTCATACGAATTACTGTTATTGCCATGCTAGTTACTGTTATACATGATTTAAACTGTTGGCCTATTATTTGCTTGCTTTATGACATACTGACATGGAAAATTTATTTTTCCTTGTTCAGATGTCGGATGTTCCACCTGCTGGCATTTCGGGCAGTACAGACTCAGACCCCGTCGCCCTACCTACTGCTACACCTGCTGCTGCTACTGCCGATACACCGGCCCCGACACCCACTAGTGATCCCGGCGCTTCCACTTCCGGAGATGGTACTAGTGCACCTGCCCCAGTGTCCGCTCCCGGACCCTCGAGGTCACAGCCCCGCATTGGTGGTATTGAGATCCCCGCAGAGTTCGGGGAAGGGCCGTTTCGTAACCACATGCGCACGCCTTGCCGACGCACTCCCGATGGACGTTTAGTCGTGATTCCGCCAGGCAGACACCGACAGACGTTGGCCGCCTTCGGACGCTTTGGATTACCAGCTCAGCCACCAGTGTCACCACCACACGATTCGGATGACTCATCATCCGCCGATTCTTCATCATCAGACGACTCCAGCGATGATGAGGATCCTGCTGATAGACCTATTCAGGCACCCTCCACCCCGCCGAAGAAGCGGTACCGTTCCGACGGCACCGTCATTCCAGGGGTGAATGGAGGTCGTGCTTTTACTGATGCTTTTGGCCATCGACGTAGGGTTACTGCTCGTAAACGAGTTGTGCCATACCCTGCCGACCCACAGATACGTAAGGTTCCCCGTTCCGTATTGACTATTCTTGGAACCGTACCACCTAGATTTAGATACGGACCGCTTACATCTAGGGACGTACCGTCTACATCCGGAGCCGGACCATCTACATCAGCACCACCCGCACCACCCTCCCCACCTGCACCGCCTGCCCCACCAGCTCCCTCTAACGAGGAACTGATGAGGGAGACTGAGACTCTCCGAGCTCGAGTCACTGAGCTCGAGGAGCAGTTGGCTCGAGGAGCAGTTCACCTGCCTTCACCGTAGGACCTTGTATTTAGATTTCATGACGTAATCTAGACATAGTTTCATGTATTTCATATGTATTGTACGAACTTATTCAGATGTATGAAACTTATTATTATTAATGAATGGAACTTTGAATTATTTAATTCTTGCACGATGTTCTATTTACATTACTGTACGATGATTCTGTGGTATTTGTACCTAGATGCATTATTTAATAACATGTGATGTTTTGATTCCATGTTGGTCACTATATACTGTATTATTACTACTTGCATGCTGGATTTTGACTTGGGTCAAAATTTTTGTTTAGAATACCATGGCTAACGGAAGATCCACACCTACCGCCACCCAGATTGAGGACATGATCAACGAACGGGTCGCTGCAGCCCTAGCAGAAAGAAATCTCGAAGCTCCACCGCCACCGCCACCGGTTATTCCACCCGTTCGAAATGGGTGTACATACAAGGAATTCCAGCGCTGCAAACCGCATAACTTCAGTGGCACCGAGGGACCAGTTGGTCTCACCAGATGGTTCGAGAAACTTGATCGGTATTCCGAGTTAGCAACTGTTCGGAGGACAATAAGACCAAGTTTGCATCTTGCACGCTATCAGACAGCGCGCTAACGTGGTGGAACACGTTAGCTCAAGCAAAAGGTATCGATGAGGCGTATGCTACGCCATGGGAGGAATTCAAGGCGGCTATGATTGATGAGTATTGTTCAAGAACCGAAATTCAGAAGATGGAAATTGAATTCATGCAGTTGAAGGCCATAGGGAACGACCTTAACAGTTATAATCGTAGGTTTTTGGAGTTAGCATTAATGTGTCCGACCATGGTCACCCCCGAATTCAAGCGCATGGAGAAATACTTCTCGGGACTTCCTAAGTCCATCAAAGGAAATGTCACCTCATCCAAACCACCGAATGTTCCCGAAGCAATGCGCATGGCGCATACCCTCATGAATCAGATCCTTATTGATGAGCCGGAGAAGGCTAAGTTTGAAGCTGGTAGTAGCGAAAAGAGGAAATGGGATAACAACCACAACAACCACAACAACAACCACAACAACAATAACAACAACAGGGGTAGAAACTATGATCAAAACCCGGCGAAGCGACATGAAGGGTTCAGGCAAAACAACAACAACCCCAACCCCAACAACAACAACTCCAACCCGAACTACAAAGGCATGCTACCACAATGTAAGAGGTGCTACAAGCACCACACCGGGTATTTTAATGCTGTTTGTGAGAAGTGCAAGAAGAGCGGGCACATCGGTAGAGACTGCAAGACTACCACGATGACAGGGAGGCTGAACACCAACGGGCCGAAAAAGTGTTACGAATGCGGGCAGACGGGCCATTTCAGAAACGAGTGCCCGAACAAACGAAAGGATGGCGGACCACCGCGTGCTAGAGCTTTTAATGTTAATGCAAGGGATGCACGCGATAACCCCGACTTGGTGACAGGTATATTCACAATCAACAATCTTTTAGCTTCTGTCTTGTTTGATACTGGTGCGGATAGAAGTTATGTATGTAGACATTTTTGCGATAAGATTAATTGGTCATTAGTCCCGTTAAAAGAGAGTATGCTTGTCGAGGTCGCCAATGGAAAACTTGAAAAGGTTGACCATATTAGTCGTGGAGCTATTATCAACATAGCTGGTGCAGATTTCGAAATTGATTTGATATCTATCAAACTGGGAAGTTTTGACGTGATCGTCGGTATGGATTGGTTGAGCAAGATAAAGGCCGATGTTATCTGTGGAGATAAAGCACTTCGCATACCACAAGGAGTTGGCGAACCACTGGTTATCTATGGAGAGAGATGTACCTCAAAGTTGAACCTCATTAGTTGCGTAAAAGCACAAAAGATTATGAAGAAGGGACGCTTTGCTGTCCTAGCACATGTGAAAGCGGTAGAAACTGAGGTGAAGAGCGTGAACAACGTTCGAATTGTGAACGAATTTTCCGATGTCTTCCTAGAGGAATTGCCTAGATTACTACCGCCGAGAGCCGTAGAATTTCAGATTGATTTAGTGCCAGGAGCTGCACCTGTAGCTCGCGCACCTTATAGACTCGCACCTTCCGAGATGCAAGAATTACAGAGTCAACTACAAGAGCTGTTAGATCGAGGGTTTATCCAACCAAGTTTCTCGCCTTGGGGTGCACCTGTTCTGTTTGTAAAGAAGAAGGATGGATCCTTTCGTATGTGTATCGACTACCGTGAGCTCAACAAATTGACAATCAAGAATCGGTATCCTCTTCCTCGAATTGATGATCTTTTTGATCAACTACAAGGATCGAGCGTTTATTCAAAGATCGATTTGCGATCCGGCTATCACCAGTTGAGGGTGAAGGAAAGTGACATGATGAAGACTGCATTCAGAACCCGTTATGGTCATTATGAGTTTCTCGTGATGCCGTTCGGTTTAACAAATGCACCTGCCGTGTTCATGGACCTCATGAATCGTGTCTGCAAGCCTTACTTGGATAAGTTTGTTATCGTCTTCATAGATGATATCCTCATCTACTCTAGGAGCGAAGAAGAGCATGAGCAACACCTCCGGCTAGTACTTGAACTCTTAAGACAAGAGCAACTTTACGCCAAATTCTCCAAGTGTGAATTTTGGTTGAAGGAAGTACAATTTTTGGGTCATGTTGTAAGCGATCAGGGTATCAAAGTTGATCCCGCCAAGATTGAAGCCATCAGCAAGTGGGAGACCCCCACTACTCCGACGCATATTCGCCAATTCCTAGGTCTCGCCGGTTACTATCGAAGATTCATCGAAGGATTTTCTCTGATTGCGCGTCCTTTGACCGCACTGACTCACAAGGGCAAGAAGTTCATTTGGGAACCCGCACACGAATCAGCATTTCAAACTTTGAAGAAGAAGTTAACCACCGCACCTATCCTATCACTTCCTAAAGGCAGTAACGACTTTGTTATTTATTGCGATGCTTCGAAGAGTGGTTTTGGTTGTGTGCTAATGCAACAATCAAAGGTTATTGCCTATGCCTCCCGCCAATTGAAGTTTCACGAGCGGAACTACACTACACATGATCTTGAACTTGGAGCCGTTGTCTTTGCGCTCAAATTGTGGAGACATTATTTGTACGGAACTAAGAGCACTATCTTCACCGATCACAAGAGTCTCCAGCACATCTTCGATCAGAAGCAACTGAATATGAGACAGCGTCGATGGATCGAGACGCTCAACGACTACGATTGTGAACTCCGTTATCACCCTGGCAAGGCCAATGTTGTAGCTGACGCTTTAAGCCGAAAGGAGAGGACGACACCTCTTCGTGTTAGGGCTCTGAACATCACCATCCATTCGAACCTCAACAGCCAGATCAGAGTAGTCCAAGGTGAGGCTCTCAAAGAGGAGAACATATCTCACGAACATTTGAACATACTTGTCTCTCGATTCGAGGTTAGGGAGTCTGGACTCCGATGTTATGCCGGAAGAATTTGGGTACCTCTTTATGGAGATCTACGGAACCTGATACTTGATGAAGCACACAAGTCGAGATATTCGATTCATCCTGGAGCGGGTAAAATGTACCACGACCTTAAAGAACAGTATTAGTGGCCGAATCTTAAGAAGGATGTTGCAACTTATGTTGGGAAGTGTTTGACTTGTTCGAAAGTTAAGGCCGAACATTAGAGACCTTCTGGGTTACTTCAACAGCCGGAAATTCCACAATGGAAGTGGGAAAGGATCACAATGGATTTCATTACTAAGCTGCCGAAGACGGTGGGCGGATGCGATACTATTTGGGTTATTGTTGACCGCCTTACCAAATCTGCACACTTCCTAGCGATGAAGGAAACTGATACAATGGAAAGACTTGCTCAGCTGTACATTAAAGAGGTTGTATCTCGTCATGGTGTACCTTTATCGATCATCTCCGATCGCGATCCCCGTTTTGCTTCTAGATTTTGGCGTTCTTTGCAAGAAGCCATGGGAACTCATCTCGACATGAGCACTGCTTATCATCCCCAGACTGACGGGAAAAGTGAACGAACGATTCAGACCTTGGAGGACATGCTGCGTGCATGTGTCATTGATTTTGGAAAGGCCTGGGAAAGACATTTGCCACTCGCCGAGTTCTCCTACAACAACAGTTATCACTCTAGCATTAATGCTGCACCTTTTGAAGCATTGTATGGCCGTAAGTGCCGATCTCCTATTTGTTGGGCCGAAGTAGGCGAAAAGCAAATCACCGGACCCGAGGTAGTCCACGAAACCATGGAGAAGATTGCTCAGATCCAAGCTAGACTTAAGACTGCCCGTGATCGTCAAAAGAGTTATGCCAATCTTAAATGTAAAGACTTTGAATTCAACGTTGGTGATCGTGTAATGTTGAAGGTTGCACCTTGGAAAGGTGTGATCCGTTTTGGAAAACGTGGAAAGTTAAACCCACGATACATTGGTCCTTTTGAAATTTTGGAACGTGTTGGACCCGTTGCATACCGTTTGGATCTACCAGCACAATTGAGCTCAGTTCATCCTACCTTCCATGTGTCAAACTTGAAGAAGTGTCTTGCTGCACCTGAACTTATCATACCACTTGAGGAACTTACGATTGACGACAAACTCCACTTCGTGGAAGAGCTTGTTGAGATTATGGATCGTGAGATCAAAACTTTGAAACGCAACAAGATTCCGATCGTCCGAGTGCGATGGAATGCCAAACGAGGACCTGAGTTTACTTGGGAGCGAGAGGATCAAATGATGCGGAAGTATCCTCACCTTTTCTCGACTCCTCCATCTACCTCAGCTTAAATTTCGGGACGAAATTTTCTTTAACAGGTGGGTAATGTAACGACCCTGAAATTTCCAACGTTATTTTATTAATAATTATTATTATTAATACGCGTGTTTAAACGAATGTACGTTATTACATTTACATGTTGCCATGATTGCCCGAACTTGACTTTAATGACCCGAAACGTCTTTATGACACCCGGAACTTTCACGAATAATATTTTCAAGTATTATTTACATTCATGATTGATTTTATTAATCATTTTAATTAACTATGGTGATTAGTTAGTTACTTGGGCTTTAATTGGACTTTTACTTGGTAATTACTTGAACTTGGGCCTTTATTAGTACTAGTGGACTTTAGAAGCCCACCCTACTTCTTTAATGGACTTGACTAGCCCATTACTTCATGTAAATGATCCATTATGGTGTAACTAGTTTGGTTAGTGCAATTGGAATCTAGTTATCACCTTATCCCCATGAAATCAACTCTAATATCCATCTTTTTAAGCTTTACCATGCATGATCTATTAGACAAACTCCTCTTCCCTCTCACCCTTGCAAACCGTCGGTTTGGAAGTGTTTAATGGGAGTTTTGTTTCTTTTTTTTCATTACTCCATTCACTTGTATCCTCTCACCAAAAACACACACTTAATTCTCTCAACTTTCCTCTCTTTTTCTTTCAAAATTGTAAGTAAGATGAACATAATTTCTCTCTTCTTTCTTGGCCAAAACCGAATCCTAACACCCTTAAATCATCATCATTCTTTGATTGTTATAATCTTTTGTTAGTTGTAATTGTTTACTTGATTATTGTTACTTACTTACTAGTTGTTTTCTTACATGTTTTCAAGAATCAAACTACCTAGTTTATTCTTCATTTTTATCTTGTATTTACAAGAACAAACAAGAACTAAACTTACTAGTTTATGGTCTACATATATTGTTTCAAAAGATATAAGTTCATTGTTGTTGAAATCATACTTGTAAGTGATGGAAGTAAACTTAAAGTTTACTTTACTTAAAGATCAACTTTGGTTGAATCTTTAAAGTATGAGCAACCCTTGAACTAATTACTTGTTTAATTAACTTGTTTCTTTATTTTATACACTTTAATTTCATGTAGTTAGTTTATATGGTCAAGTACTACAAGTTAGTCTTGATCTCATATCTCTTGAACAAATTAAGTTAACTTTGAAAGTTCAAGAACACACAAATAAGTTTTCCTTAAATATAACTTTGGATCTAGACTTTTGAGTCTTGGACCTTCAAGATCAAACTAAGAACTATGTTCTACTACTTATGATCTTGAATAGTTAGTTAACTTTCAAGTTTATAGTTCACGTATGTGTTGGATCTAAGACTTTGATGTAACTTTGGTTCATCAAACTTCATACAACTCTTAAGTGAGTTGTGCTTCATGTCTTAGACTTGCACTAGGGTTATGATGGTCAAGACTTGGTTAAGATGATGTAGATACATCAATGAGTTGTACACTTGAAGCTATATGCATCAAGGATGAGAACCATGATGAACATCAAGCACCAAGACCACCGGAACCCTTTTAAACTCACTGTTCTGTCCAAAAGCTACTGGTCTGGTGATTCTGTAACAGACCAGTAGACCTGGGCTGTTCTAACCTTGATTTTTATATAGATCTTTTCTAGTATATAACTTTTCATATAGGACTCGTCTTAATCCGAGTTACGGTTTAGGATTTATGGCCCTCCGATCGTTACTATGTCCTTTAACGTTGTGCAGAAATTTCTGACCTACTCGCACTTAGACCGTCGCCACGGTCAAAAAAAGACGAGTTTGCTTCTGTAAATTTTACCACACTTAAGGGACTCATAGACGGAGCCATGGCCACTGGTCTCACCTTAATTCAGTAAGGGTAGAGGCCGTGGTGACTGACTGAAATCAGACTTTGTTTTAAACTACTTTCATAAACGAAACCTACTTTACGCCTTTTGTTTAATGATGAATGATGATGACCCTTAAGACCTTAATTACATACTTTTAAATCTATTAAGACGATTTACTGACTTAGTACTATTTGACTTAGTTTGAGGACTTCGGACCATTTACTTGCACACCTTTCCCGACTACTACTTTACCGCTACTTATCATTGTGAGTTATAGCATTCCCTTTTTACTTTAACTTGTTTTGGGAACTGAGAATACATGCGGATTTTATGTTTTACATACTAGGCACGAGTACTTAAACTTTATATATGTGTGGGTTATATAACGGCAGAAAGATTCCCTTTAGCTCGGTAACGTTTAATCATTGGTTTATGAACCGGTGAACGCGAATCTTAGATATGGATCCATAGGGTTTGACATCCCCACTCGGGCTAGTCGCGCTAGCAGTCAACGAGTGTTTAATACTTCGTAAACATACGCACTCGCCCAGTGTACTTTCAGGGTGTATTTCAAACCTTAAGTTAGTTACCAAGTGCCCACTGTTAACATATACTTTATCATACTGTTTTGAAACGCTCTTTGTAGCACTGAAATCTCGTGGCCTACCTTACATACTGTTATACTTAAACTATAGCTCACCAACCATTGTGTTGACATTTTTAAGCATGTATTTCTCAGGTGCTTGAGGTTGCTTCCGCTGTGTACTAGTCGTGCTGTAGAACCCGCTGCTTAGAGTTGTCCACGCATGAACTACTTTACTTTGCATTCAAACATTCGTACTTTTGAACTATGACTTGTAACAACCATTGTGTTCACGTACACTTATTATTTGCTTCTACTTAGTGAAGCATGCTTTTGAAATGTAAAACATTTGATGTCGGTTATGACATCACCTTTTTATCATGAATGAAACTTCTTTAATTACAGCATATAGTACTTAACCTTGTAATGATCCTGTTGTTGATGATTCGTACACGATGGTTTTGTACGGGGCATCACATTAAGTCCATGATCCTCGTTATCTCCTTTGAAGGAATTGCCTTAAACATCTATACCACTGATATGACTACTCTATATATTTCTTCCTTCGTTGGTTGCAACTATATCTCATTCATCCTAGTTCGTCCCCTTGGGGAGCTCCTGTTTTGTTTGTTAAGAAGAAATATGGTTTGTTTCGATTGTCTATTGATTATTGTAAGTTGAATAAGCATACTTTTAAGAATCGTTACCCTCTTTCGAGAATTGATGATCTGTTCGATCAGCTCCAAGGTTCATCCGTTTATTCTAAGATCGATCTTCGTTTTGGTTATCACCAATTGCGTGTTAAAGAAATTGATATTCCGAAAACCACTTTCCGAACCCGTTATGGTCGCTACGAATTTCTGGTTATGCCGTTCAGATTGACTAACGTACCTGCAGTGTTCATAGACCTCATGAACGTGTGTGTAGCCCTTATATGGACACATTCGTTATCGTTTACATCAATGATATCATTATCTATTCCAAGAGTGATCAAGAGCACGCAGAGCATTTGAGATTAGTGCTTGATTTGTTAAGAAAGGAAGAGCTGTATGCTAAATTTTTCTAAGTGTGCGTTCTGGTTGAAAAAAGTTCAATTCATTGGGCACGTTGTTAGTAAACAGGGAATTCAAGTTGATCCTCCCAAGATTGAGGCAATTGAGAAGTGGGTAACTCCGAAGACTCCTACTCAGATTCGTCAGTTCCTAGGTTTGGCAGGCTATTATAGAAGGTTCATTCAAGATTTCTCACGAGTAGCGAAACCTCTGACTGCTTTAACGCATAAGGGGAAGAAGTACGAGTGGAAGAGTGAAAAAGAGCCTGCTTTCCAAACTCTGAAGAAGAAGTTAACCTCTGCACCGATATTGTCACTGTCTGAGGGTAATGATGATTTTGTTATCTATTATGATGCTTCATGTAAGGGCTTTGGTTGTGTTTTGATGCAGCAAAAGAAAGTCATTCTTACGCGTCACATCAGTTGAAGGTTCATGAACAGAATTATATGACCCATGATTTAAAATTGGGAGCTGTTGTGTTCGCACTCAAGATTTGGAGACATTACTTATATGGGGTCAAATGTACAGTGTACACTGATCACGAAAGTCTTCAACATATCTTTGATCAAAAAATAATTGAATATGAGACAGCAAAGATGGATTAAATTGTTGAACTATTATGATTGTGAACTCCTTTATCATTCGGGAAAAGCTAATGTTGTGGATGATGCTTTGAGTCGTAAAGAGAGAGTTGAACCTTGATATGGCCAAAGCGGACGGTTTTGTTTGTGCGATGTCGTCAGGTCGCAATGCGTCAGCTATGACTATCAAAGGGGGTATTAGTTTTAAATTTATATTTAGCGGGGCCTAAATCTTACTACTCCTTATTATGAGTAAGGGAAGTATGACCTAGATTCGTATTTTTGAGATATCAGTAGAATCGAACCTATATCTAAAACTTAAGATAATTACAAGGTGCAGGAGTAGTGGGTGATTACCTAATATTGGGTTTTCTAGATTAAGTAAATAAAGTAAAGTACGATAAAATTTGTAAATCAGATAAAGCTAAAACAAGTGCATGTTACAATTTCATCAGCTACTTTGCCGATATTATGGAATGCTGGCTCATGGATAGGCAGTGACCTTATATTTACTATACTAGTCCTAAACGCCCCTGTCATAAGACATGTCACTAGGTAATGCGATAGGCTTGAAGATTCTGAATAGACAGTAACGTCCCTTACCCCCGACGCCCGTGCAGTCTGACTACAGGCATACACGTTCAGACGGCTCATCCAATTGAGCGACTCGGTTGGGTGACGTATTAACATTCTGAAATGGTGTAAACTTTCTTAAGTATAATAAAATACATGGTTTTCCATATCTGAGAGACGCGATGTATCTTAATGCTTTCATTAATGATTGGTTTAAAAGATAGTTAGGCCCTTAAAAAGAGTTTAACCTATAAAGAACACCATGGCCAAGTCAAACTGACTTACATGAATACGTTCGGTTATCCTAACGGTCCAATCCTTTATGTGTTCGAACAAACAGTTCCTTAATTAACTAAAAATCCCTCAAGCGGGGTGCAATGCTTGAGACAGCAATATGGTGAAGTGTACTAGTCAACACTAACCTTGTTCCATGGCCTTACTTAGCAGAGGTACAGCTTACAACAACCGTTGTGCTTCAGCGTGCACGTACGAAGTGTATATGCTTGGTGACTACACTAGCATGGTCTGGGACAGACAATGTACTAGGGGTCTAGTCATATGTTTCACTACGAAAGAGTCCTCAGTCGAAATCCAAGGCTCGGTGGACTTACTACAACCGGTGTGCCTCAGTCAAACTCACGTTGTATCCGATACACTTCTCTTACCAAGGGGTGACACAGATAGTTACTCTGAATCGGGGTTCGCGACTTCCCAATAACATAGTCAATAACTACATTCTATTAGTTGGAAAATTGATTGAGTTCAAAGCATAATCGGAAAGCATTTTGAAAACATACACAAACCATAATATAGTTTCGGCATTATAACTGATTACGTCATAACATACACTAAAGATAACTACTCGCTAATCATGACAACGGTATCACAAAGCATAATAATGAAAGACATTATATAAAGACAAGGGATAGAAGTACCAGTAGATTAAACGAGTTCTGAATACAAAAGTGACAACTTCAAGACTCCAGACCACTCCTAATACAATCTTTGGCGTTCTTCTCCGGGTACTAGGTTTCCTGCACGGAGTCGAAGACCTTGAAAGTATGACTAATATTTTATAAGAAAGAGAAAGAAGTGAATTGAAGTGCGTGTTGGAATGAATGACAAAGACCCTTTAAATAAGCCTAAAATTTTCCAGCAAACAGCTGGCAGGCCGTTTGCAGAGGCCGTTTGCCAGACCAGGCCGTTTTCTTGGGCCGTTTGCTTGGGCCGTTTGCTTAGGCTATTTGGCAGGCCGTTTCTGAGCCAGGCAAGCCATTTGGCAGGCCGTTTAGCAGGCCATTTGGCTTGCCTGGTCAGCTGGTTTTCCTGGATCGTAACTTGATTTCTTGTCTTTCGCTGTTTTCACTCTAGAATCTTCATTTTAGCTCTGATTCTCTTGATTCTTTTTGCACCGTCTTCGTAATTACTTGTTCTTCAATTCTAACCGATGAAGTAGGTATTTTGCCGATAAAGTTCGAATCTTTCTTGTTTTTAAGCCTTAATACCGGGGTAAAAACGTGACTTTTTAGCCGATATTAAACCTCGTAGGCAAGGTTGCAAAATTCGCTATTCGGGGATTAATCGGTCAGGACTTTGGAAGGATTAATCGGTGATTCGGGGATTAATCGGAGATTAATCGGATTTTACTGTATACATTTAAATATTAAATTTTAAAAATTATATGTCTAAGTATAGAAAAAAACCATAAATATAAAGATAATATTTAGCATAATTGTCTAAAATTATTCATTTTGCTTCAAAATTATAAAATTCTAGCTTAAATTCATGTTAAAATGTTAACTATTTTTGACTTTGACTGACTTTGATTACCAAATTCGATTTTGATCCATTAATTGACGTTGACCGTTTAATTAAACGGATTTTTGGAAATCGCAACGGATTGCTCCGAAAAATGATTAATCGGGAATTAATCGGCGAGTAATCGGGTTTTTTACAACACTGCTCTTAGGTTTAGAGCCTTGAATATGACAATTCTAACTAACCTCGCTAGGCAGATTCTTGAGGCACAACAAGAAGCCTTGAAGGAGGAAAACTTCGTAAACGAGAAGGTCAGAGGCTTGGGTAAACAGTTTGAGGTACGAACCGATGGTACTCGGTACTTTGCGGGACGTCTTTGTGTTCCGAAATTTGGTGATTTGCGACAACTTGTTTTAGGTTAAGCTCATAAGTCTAGGTACTCTATTCATCCTGGTTCAAGAAAGATGTATCATGATCTTAAGGAGCTATATTGGTGGCCTAATTTGAAAGCTGATGTGGCTACTTATGTGGCTAAGTGTTTGACCTTTGCTAAGGTTAAAGCTGAACATCAGAAACCGTCCGAACTTCTGGTGCAACCTGTGATTCCTGAGTGGAAGTGGGAAGGTATTATGATGGACTTTATCACAAAGTTACTGAGAGTTGTGGGTGGTTACGATACCATTTGGGTGATTGTTGATCGACTCACAAAGTCAGCTCACTTTTTGCCGATTAAGGAAACAGATTCGATGGAAAAACTTACTCGTTTGTATTTGAAGGAGATTGTTTCGAGACATGGTGTTCCCGTATCTATTATTTCAGACCGAGACAGTCGATTCACATTGAGGTTTTGGCCATCCATACAGGAAGCTTTGGGAACTAAGTTGGATATAAGCACTGCTTATCATCCACAGTCAGATGGTCAGAGTAAAAGGACCATTCAAACGTTGGAAGATATGTTGAGAGCGTGCGTGATTGATTTTGGTAATGGTTGGGATAGGTACTTACCACTGGCTGAATTTTCTTATAATAACAGCTACCATGCAAGTATTAAAGCCGCACCATTCGAGGCTCTGTATGGTAGAAAGTGTAGGTCTCCTATCTGTTGGAATGAGGGTGGGGATGCTCAACTCACAGGCTCAGAGATTATTCATGAGACTACCGAGAAGATCGTGCAGATTAAGGAAAGATTGAGAACTGCCAGAAGTCGGCAAAAGAGTTACGCCGATGTTAGAAGAAAAGATTTAGAATTTTAGGTCAGTGACCGTGTTATGTTAAAGGTATAACCTTGGAAGGGTGTGGTACGATTTGGTAAGAGTGGAAAGTTGAATCCTCGATTTGTTGGACCGTTTGAGATTACTGAGAGAGTTGGACCCGTGGCTTATCTTTGGAAATTGCCACAAGAACTTAGCGCCGTTCATGACATTTTTCATGTGTCAAATTTTAAGAAGTGTTTGGCCGAGGCCGATGAAACCATTCCTCTTGATGAACTTCATGTTGATAAACAACTCCATTTTATTGAGGAACCTGTCGAGATTATGGATCGAGAGGTTAAAACACTTAAGCAGAGTAGGATTCCTATCGTCCGAGTTAGATGGAATGCCAGACGTAGTCCTGAGTTCACTTGGGAACGTGAAGATCAGATGAGGCAGAAGTACCCGCATTTAATCCCAGATGACGAGTCAACCCCTGCACCTGCTTAAATTTTGGGACGAAATTTCCGTAACGGGAAGGTACTGTCACGACCCTACTTTTTCCGTTATCTTTTATCGTTTATTATTTAACGTTCGTTAATTGTTATTCGTGGCACATCATTTATATGACGTATATTATTATTTTAGTAATAATATATTAGTTATTATGTGTTATATGAATATTTGTATTCGTATTTATATTCGTTTCTATGTGTCGTGGATTTCTATCCGGTGAATCCTTTCGGTTTTCAAACTAACGGTCAGACTTTTGTGATTTTTGAATCCTAATTATTTTAATATGATATTTTTATATCATAAGGTTATTTATAGTGTTTATATATTTTTATTTTTCACGAGTGCGTTATTTCTCCGAATATATAATCGCGTAACGGTGTTTTCGCGTTTCGGGCTTCGTTCGGGCATTCGGGCCACAAGACTTCCTTCCATTGATCAAGTGGGCCATGTGGGGCCTACCCCTCTTAAAATTTCGGCCTAACCCCCTCCATTTTATAGCATATAGAGTTTCGATCATGTGGGGCAACGTTATTTATTAAATTCATATAGAGTTTCGATCAAGCTGTGGGACCAAGTGATGGAGCCGTTAAGGGTACTTGACGGTGATGGAATTCGATATAACAACATGTTCATAATGTTAACATAGTCACAAAACCAATTTTATGAAATTTAAAGTATGCGGAAGCATGATGATTAAGAAAACAAGTTTATATCTTAAACCATTTTAAGTGAATTCCATGTATGTATCAAGTCATGAAAATAAGCTTACATATAATTAACAAGGAAGTAAGGTTCAATACCTCCTCAAGCTAGTTGAGGGTTGTTTGATACAAGAAGATGATGAACAAATGTGTTGAAACTCCAAGCTTTTGATGCACCAACACCACCCTTGAGCTTAGTTATGTTTTAAACACTTAATCACCTTTAAACCAAGCTTGTAACCCACTTCCTTTGAACCCAAAATTCTGGACAGCAGCTTGTCAAAAGAATGATGGTGAATGGAAGCTCCAAAACTATGAAACCTCAAGAGATAATACCCCAAACTCTTCCCAACACCTAATACAATGGTTAGGATTTGTTGACACTTGAAAATAAGCTTTCAAACAAACTCAAGCACACCCCTTTTGTCCAAAATTTTCGGCCAGAATGCTGTATGTTACAAAAGGAGAGTGTTTTTCTTTTTTTCTAAGTGTTGAGTCAAAGAATACCTTGGTTTTTGAATGACCCATGCATATATGAACTTGTGCCAACACAAGTAACAAGGAAACAAGCATGGGAGAGCCTTGGAGACCTCCCAAAACCGTCCACCAAGTGGGGTGGTTTTATTTTTATAAAACTTGTATTTTGTTTTATAAAAGCTTGTTACAAAATGCCAAGTATTTTGTAAGTTACTTGCATATTTTATAAACTATTTACAAAATATAACACAATATAATTATTTAAACCTATAAATAATTAAATTCATAATGTATATAAATTATCCAAATAATTTATATCAAGTGATTATATTTTAGAAAACCGATTTTCTAAAGTTCAAGTGTCGCGTATTTATTTAACGAGCCAATCGTCAATATTAAATACGTTTAAGGTGTCGGTAAGTTTGTTATTGGGTATGACCCGACTTGGATCATAACATATTAGCCACATTGATTTAATATGTCTCTCGGGCATACGAAATACCTTCAATCTCCCACTTGCACGAGAAACATAAGAAATTAATGCAAGTGACGGATACCACCTAACGACCGTCCATCACCCCCAATATGTTATGACTTTTGCCATTCAATAACATCATCCCTTTCGAGTTCCCATCTCGAATATGAATAGGTGAATCTTTTCATTATATCCTTTCATCCTAGATGTCATGTTAAATCCAAGAGATACAGAGTGATCACTCTCTTTCTAGATTTAACTTTATCAGGCCTTAGACATCTGACTCTCAACGAATAAGAGGGACAAATTCCATCTTGACTACATACGTCCTAAATATGTACCTTGCATTGTACCTGAGCTCTTCCTTATGAACTACCATATTTCAGAATAGCGAAGGAAAGATTCAAGGCACAATACTTGGTAAATATCTGAACCCAATATGTATCTCAGGTCAGAGGATACAATGATATTTGCCTTTACTCAAGATTACATGTGATCAACCACAAAGGCTCCATTTAGCAAATCTTGAGGGCGGGTCTTCCAATATTTGCATCCCACAAATATCTATGAACCTTGGTAGCAACCTTGCCCCATATTCAGTCCGTGAATGTATACCAATCCAAGTTCATAATAGTCTAAACCTCACACTTGTTCCCACAAATGTGATCAACTACGGAATTTAGAATAATTGCTTATTCATGGATAAAATATGCAAAATAGGAACTTAACTCAAAATAAATTAAACCATAATTATATTAATGAGTTTGAACAATTTCGTTCCATTACAATACTTAAAACAGATCATGACCAATCACTAGAATATCGAAGCCCTAATGCACAAACATGTCCTGCATGTTTTGATCCATGTAAGAGCTTCGTGAGAGGATCCGCTATATTAAGATCTGTGTGAACTTTGCGAATACATATCTTTCCCTTTTCAACTTCATCCCTTATGTAGTTGAATCTCCGCTCAATGTCACGGGTCTTTTGATGAGCATGAGGTTCCTTGATTTGAGCAATCGCACCCTCGTTGTCACAAAAGATCTCAAGAGGGTCCTGAATGGAAGGGACTACTCCTAAGTCGTCGATGAATTTCTTTATCCATGCAGCTTCCTGAGCTGCTAATGATGCGGCGATGTACTCCGACTCTGTAGTGGATAGAGCAACAACATCCTGTTTTGAACTCTTCCAAGAGACCGCACCTCCATTTAATGTGAAGACATAACCGGATTGTGATCGAGAATCATCACGATCAGTTTAGAAACTCGCATCCACGTAACCTTTTACAGCGAGTTCCTCCTCACCAGACCCATATATCAGAAACATATCCTTAGTCCTCCTAAGGTATTTCAATATACTTTTAACAGCAATCCAATGACTGTTTCCTGGGTTATTCTGGTATCTACTTGTCAGGCTAAGAGCGCCTGACACATCCGGTCTAGTGCATATCATTGCATACATGATTGACCCAATGGCAGAAGCATATGGGACTTTCTTCATTCTCTCCTGTTCATCTTTCGTGGTGGGGCACTGAGATGAACTGAGAAGTGTTCCCTTTTGAATAGGTACCAAACCTTTCTTAGAGTTCTCCATCTTGAACCTTTTCAAGATCTTTTCAATGTATGCACTTTGATTTAAACCTATCAGTTTCTTGGATCTATCCCTGTAGATCCCAATCCCCAAAATGTATTGTGTTTCTCCAAGATCCTTAATGGAGAAGCATTTGCTTAACCAAGTTTTAACACCTTGCATTGCCGGAATATCATTTCCAAATAACAATATATCATCCACATATAGTACAAGGAACATGATAGTGCTTCCACTAGCTTTCTTGTATACACAAGCTTCATCACCATTTTTAATGAAGCCAAATTTCTTGGCCTCCTCATTAAAACGATGATTCCACATTCTAGATGCTTGTTTCAATCCGTAGATTGACTTCTTTAACTTGCATACCTTTTTAGGATATTTCGGATCAACAAAACCCTCAGGCTGAACCATATAGACATCTTCCTCAAGATGTCCATTTAGGAAAGCGGTCTTGACATCCATTTGCCATATTTCATAATCATAATGAGCAGCAATGGCAAGTAATATCCTAATAGACTTTAGCATTGCCACAGGCAAAAAAGTTTCATCATAGTCAACCCCTTGAGTTTGAGTGAAACCTTTTGCTACAAGTCTAGCTTTATATGTATCCAAGTTTCCATGTATGTCGGTTTTTATTTTGAAAAGCCATTTACAATCAACTAGCCTTGAGCCAGCAGGTTGTGTAACAAGTTCCCAAACTTGGTTGTCATACATGGATTGCATCTCAGCGTTCATGGCTTCCTGCCATTTATCTTTATCAATCCTTGATAAAGCATCTTGGTAGTTTATTGGTTCATCCAAATCAACCACATAGCAACCATCCATGAGAAACCCATATCTCTCAGGAGGATTACTAATCCTACCAGATCTGCGAACGTCTTGTGTATTTTGATCATCCATTTGATCATTCTCAACATTTTCATGTTGAGTGCTAGTGTCAACCAATTGTGTATCATCTACTTGATCTTGAACCTCCTCAAGATCTATCTTCCTTTCACTATTTCCTTCCATTAGGAACTTAGTTTCAAGGAATTCCGCCTTCCGAGCAACAAATACATTCTGCTCGGATGGATCATAGAAATAATATCCCATATCATTCTTGGGATATCCTATGAAGATACACTTCGTGGATCGAGCATTCAACTTATTAGGGACGTAACGCTTAGGGTAAGCTTCACATCCCCATACCTTTAAGTATGATAGAGATGGAGGTTTTCCAAACCACATCTCATGAGGTGTTCGTTCCACTTTCTTAGTTGGGGCCATATTTAAAATACGAGCCGCGGAGCATAGACAATAACCCCAAAATGATAGAGGTAACGAGCTTCTAGCCATCATAGATCGAACCATATCCATTAGGGTTCGGTTCCTCCTTTCGGAAACTCCATTCAGTTGGGGTGTTCCAGGAGGAGTGAGTTGTGAGATAATCCCACAACTTCTAAGATGATCTTGGAAGGCATCGCTTAGGTATTCACCACCTCTATCGGTACGCAGTACCTTGATTGTCTTGTTGAGTTGATTTTGTACTTCGTTTTGATATTCTTTGAATGCTTCAAAAGTTTCATCCTTATGCCTTAACAAGTAGACATATCCGAAACGACTGAAGTCATCAATGAATGTAACAAAGTATCTTTCACCATTCCTAGTCATGGGCTTAAAGGGACCACACACATCCGAATGTATTAACTCCAATAAGTCTTTAGCCCTTTCATAGGTCCCTTTGAAAGGTGCTTTAGTCATTTTGCCTTGTAAACAAGATTCACATACATCAAACGAGTCCATCTCATTTGATTTTAAAAGTCCATTCTTTTGAAGTGTATGCATTCGGTTCTTGTTTATGTGACCAAGGCGACAATGCCATAAGTAGGAATCACTCAAATCCCTTTTGAGTTTCTTGGTGCTTGTATGGTACATTGAGCTACTAGATGATGTGTCATCATGAACCAATTCATAAATTCCATTTGAAGGCGAAGCCTTGAAATAGAATACATTATCTAAACAAACATGGATATCATCATTAATAAAATTAACATTAAAACCATATTGTTTCAAACGGGAAACAGAAATAATGTTTCGACACAAGTCGGGTGCATACAAAACATCATTCAAAATAAGTTCCATGCTACTTGGAAGTTTTAACACAAAGTCTCCTTGAGCTTTCACTTGCACTTTAGCTCCATTCCCCATGAAGAGACTTGATGTTCCCGTTTGCTTGTTACTTCTTTTGAACCCCTGCAAAGAATTGCAAATGTGAGTTCCACATCCAGTGTCTAATACCCATGTATTAGAAGAAGTAATACTAAGCTCTATATATACCATATATATATTACCTGAGGATTGCCCCGCATCCCTCTTTTCCTTCAACTCCTTAAGGTAGACCGGACAGTTTCGTTTCCAATGACCCATCTCACCGCAACCGAAGCACGGGTCTTCCTTGGGGTTTGCTTGTCCGGCAACCTTTTGCTTCTTGTTCTTGTTTTTGGTTGGGATAACCATCCTCCCTTTTCCCTTGCCTTGATGGGCGGGTCCTTTCCTCTTAGTCGCCTTTGGCTTAGAGGTGTTGTTACCTTTGGACCCACCATCATTGATCATTAGCACGGGTGAAGCCCTCTTACCCATGCTAGTTTCCGCCGTCCTTAACATGCCATGAAGTTCACCAATGGTCTTATCCATCCCATTCATATTGTAATTAATTACAAATTGGTCAAACCTTTTTGACAGGGAGTTTAGGATAAGATCAGTGGCTAGCTCATTAGATATGTTGAGATTAAGACGGTTTGCGCGATCAATAAGGCTTTTCATTTTGAGGACATAAGAGGATACGGATTGGGTGTCATCCATACGACATGCATGTAACGCTCGAACCGTTTTGAAGCGCTCGACACGTGCTTGTTGAAGGAACATCTCCTTCAATTGCGTAATCATGTCATATGCACTATGATGTTCGAAATCCTTTTGGAGTTTGGGTATCATAGTCCCAAGCATTAGGCAAGCGAATTGCACCGAATCGGCGCAATACTTATCCCAATAAGCCATGCCTTCCGTATCATCCTCGTCGGGTTGATCGGGAATGGGGTCTTCCAACACATACGCCTTATCCTCAAGTTTGAGGACAATTCTAAGATTACAGAACCAATCCATAAAGTTCGTATGGTTGAGTTTGTCTTTCTCGAGGAGAGACCTTAATGATAGGTTGTTCAAGTTAATAGGTGCGTTTTGTATGTTGTTGTTATTGGCGGCCATCTACAAAATTTTAACAAAGTAGTTTAAGTATCAATTTTAATTTAATAATCAATACCCTTTAAATCTAATTGATATTTATTAAATTTTAGAATCCAACGGTGAACCAAATTTCGGTTAGGTGACCTTTATCCCGTCATTTTGTTTAGCTAGGTAGTCATTATATGACAATTGCAATCCTTTTGCAACTTCTATATTATGGGATCATGCAATCCTTTTGCATGGCATATTTATCCCATCAACGCCTATTTGTTCCTCATGCTTCGGTGACCCTAAGTTCATGATTCCCAAATCAAGTCGTCCTACTTGTGTAAACATGTAAAATTAACATACAAGTGGTTAGGTGACCTTTATCCCACAAGCATGCGAATTTTACCTTAACCATATTAGTTAGCTCATAACGGTTAGGTGACCTTTATCCTATTATGAATTCCCTACTATGTTTAAGTGTCCCACAAAAGGATGGCGTTAAACTTGTTTACCTTGTCGATTAAGGGATTTTAAGTTTTCGTTAATTCTAGTTTAAGAAAACATTTATGCCATACACCAACATGCATTTAGTGTATGGTTCATTTGAAATCCATTTTCAAGTCTTGTAATTTGCCAATTACTTGATATAAACCATTTTATATATATGTGATCCTTTTCTTGTTCTTAATAACCATTTATTTAGGTCTTTAGTTGCTTTTAATTTAACTAATTAAATTGTCGTCTTGCATGTTATTAATACGTCTAATTTAACCAATTAAATTGTCGTTTTGCTTGTTGTTATCTTGTGATTAATTGTATCAACCAAACATACAATACAATAAACAACAAACAACCACACATGCAAAACAAGTATGTTCACAATCTAGCCATCTTGGTGGACATTTGTTTAGCCGAAAACAAATGTCACCGGGTGAAGGGGTAATAATACAAAGTAGGAGATTTCAAATCTCCCACTTAACCTTGCATCCATATGCTCCTTGTGTTCTTCAAGTCTTCATCATCTTGTATCTTCATTTTACAAAATATGTATCCTAATACATTTTTATCTAGAAAATGAAAATACAACCTATTCTATTTTACATACCAAATATAAAATAAATTACATAACCAAATGTATTATTACATGCCAAATGAATAAATATTATTACAAACCAATTGAATAAATATTAATCAACCATGCATGCAACCAAACACAAGGTCAAGGCATAGATTGTGAACTTACAACATACAACAAAATTGACCAATTTGCAAGTTCCAAACCCACTTTTGGAACCCTTAAAATTCGGCCAAAATCATGAACCCACCCAAACCCGAATATTTTTACATTCTACTTTCATGCATGTACATAGAATGCAAAGTTGGTGGGTTTTAAAGACCATATATTAGAAGCATATTTCATTGACTTCGGCTCTAGATACCATTGATGGAATTCGATATAACAACATGTTCATAATGTTAACATAGTCACAAAACCAATTTTATGAAATTTAAAGTAAGCGGAAGCATGATGATTAAGAAAACAAGTTTATATCTTAAACCATTTTAAGTGAATTCCATGTATGTATCAAGTCATGAAAATAAGCTTACATATAATTAACAAGGAAGTAAGGTTCAATACCTCCTCAAGCTAGTTGAGGGTTGTTTGATACAAGAAGATGATGAACAAATGTGTTGAAACTCCAAGCTTTTGATGCACCAACACCACCCTTGAGCTTAGTTATGTTTTAAACACTTAATCACCTTTAAACCAAGCTTGTAACCCACTTCCTTTGAACCCAAAATTCTGGACAGCAGCTTGTCAAAAGAAGATGGTGAATGGAAGCTCCAAAACTATGAAACCTCAAGAGATAATACCCCAAACTCTTCCCAACACCTAATACAATGGTTAGGATTTGTTGACACTTGAAAATAAGCTTTCAAACAAAATCAAGCACACCCCTTTTGTCCAAAATTTTCGGCCAGAATGCTGTATGTTACAAAAGGAGAGTGTTTTACTTTTTTTCTAAGTGTTGAGTCAAAGAATACCTTGGTTTTTGAATGACCCATGCATATATGAACTTGTGCCAACACAAGTAACAAGGAAACAAGCATGGGAGAACCTTGGAGACCTCCCAAAACCGTCCACCAAGTGGGGTGGTTTTATTTTTATAAAACTTGTATTTTGTTTTATAAAAGCTTGTTACAAAATGCCAAGTATTTTGTAAGGTACTTGCATATTTTATAAACTATTTACAAAATATAACACAATATAATTATTTAAACCTATAAATAATTAAATTCATAATGTATATAAATTATCCAAATAATTTATCTCAAGTGATTATATTTTAGAAAACCGATTTTCTAAAGTTCAAGTGTCGCGTATTTATTTAACGAGCCAATCGTCAATATTAAATACGTTTAAGGTGTCGGTAAGTTTGTTATTGGGTATGACCCGACTTGGATCATAACATATTAGCCACATTGATTTAATATGTCTCTCGGGCATACGAAATACCTTCAGACGGGTCATCACAATAGGTGCCTAGACTTAGACTTTATTGTGTGTGCGCTTTATGCAGGACTTGTAGGGAGCGGGTCGGACCGTGAGTAGTTGGTGCCTTAGCGTAGGTTAACTAACTATATGATAATTGTATTGTATTGTGTTTGTAATCGTCGAACAAGATAGTCATTGTACTAGCGAGTTGATGTGACGTGCTCGCGTAACAATGACTAGCTACCATTGTTACAGGTTTAAATCGTATCTATCAAGTAAAGTACGACGATTATTGAGTGAGACGGGGCGGTGTGGTGTATATATATCATTTTCGTGTGTTTCGTTACTTAACCTATTCCATTTTATAGCATGAAGACGAGAAACGGTCACGATAATGGAAGTACGAGTGAAGAGAGTGACTTCACGACCCGGTAGAGGCCGTCTTGAAAAGTCACAACGCGTAATTTCTCGCGAACGTCAAAAAGGTCTTCCAAGAATCCGTTGATGAACAAGTGACCGACATCATAAAAGAGCAAATGGGCGCTATCATCCAAGAGGAGTTTGATAAGAGGTTCCCTAAACCTCAAGGGGTGCATGTTGAGAATGATACAGGTGATGTGGGGAGGAGGGACTTCCTCTACAAAAATTTTAAGATTTCTCAACCTCCCACTTTTGATGGTGAGAGGGACTCACTCAAGAGTACCCGTTGGATCGCCGATTTGGAGGGAGCTTTCCACACTAGTGAATGCCCTCCCGATAAGAAGACGAGGTACGAAAGCAGCATGTTGAGGGGTGATGCCAAACTTTGGTGGGACGCGAAAATTCGAGTTTATGGTGTGGAGCAAAGTATGAGTTTGATGTGGGATGAATTCAAGGCAGAATTCTTCAAAGAGTACCGAACTCCGGCCGATCTTTCGAGGCTAAAAGATGAGTTGCGTGCTTTGAGGCAAAGGTCAATGGATTTGAACACTCTTAAGTCCACTTTCTTATCAAAGACCCAATTTTGCCCGGAGTATACCGGTAATGATCATATGTTGATGGAAGACTTCTATTGAACCATGAATGACAACCTCCAAGAGAAGATTAGTAGGGGTTCGGTGAAATCTTTTGAGGAGTTGTTTAACGTGGCTAAAGGTTTTGAGTCGCTTGCTCCTAAAAAGAGTGACTTCACTTTTAGCAAAAGAAAGTTTGAAGCTACTAGCCATTCTAACAAGAAGAGTAAGGGGGCGACCGAGAGTGTCGAAGTGTGAATAAGGATGCTTTCGGGGGGTTTTGGACCCAAGTGTTATAATTACGGACAACAAGAGCACATGGCTCGTGATTATACGAACCCATCTTCAACACCCAAACTCACGTGTTATAATTGTCAAAAGGAAGGGCACTGAAGGACGGAATGTCCCGAGTTGCGGGATGACCAAGTCAAGAAACTTGAAAGGCGGCGGGTACGGTTAAGGGACGAAATTATTTGATGACTAATGATGAAACCAAACAATCCAATGAAGTTGTCTAAGGTACTTTCATGGTTAACTCTAATCCGGTAAGAATACTATTTGATAGCGGTGCTTATTTATCGTTTGTGTCTCCAAAGCTTGTGCCGAAGCTTAATAAACCACTAGCTAAGTTAAGTCATCCGGTAGAAGTCGAAATAGCGGATGGCAAGACGGTGCTAGGGGTTGATGTGTGTAAAAATTGTGATATTGTGTTTGGTTCCAAAACCTTTAAAATCGATCTTATCCTGATGACTTTGGGCGAGTTTGATATCGTTGTTTGTATAGATTGGCTAGATCGTTATAGATCCGATATTTCATGTCATGAGAAGTTCATTCGTGTAAAGACCCCAAGTGGAGAGAGTTAATTATTCATGGTGAGAAACAGAGAAGACTTGTACCATTATGCACGTATGCACGGGCACGTCGACTCCTTAGTGGTGGTGGCATGGTTTTTCTTGCCCATGTAGTTGACACTCTGGAAGAGCCGCTATCCATTCGTGATATTCTGGTGGTGAACAAATTCGAAGACGTTTTTCCGGATGAGTTGCCGGGTGTTCCGGCGGAAAGACAAGTTGAATTTCGCATTGAGTTGGTTCGGGGGCTACTCCCACTGCTAAAACTCCTTATCGTTTAGCACCAACGAAAATGCAAGAATTGTTAATCAAACCCAAGAATTTCTTAAGAAGGGTTTTATCCGACCGAGTGCTTCGCCATGGGGTGCTCTGGTTTTATTCGTAAAGAAGAAAGATGGTAACATGCGGATGTGCATCGATTATTGGGAGCTGAAAAAAGTGACGATCAAGAATCGTTATCCATTACCTCATATTGACGATTTTTTTTACCAACTCCAGGGCGCGACTTACTTTTCTAAAATTTACTTACGGTCCGGTTATCATAGGATGCGGGTCCGTGAGAAAGATATTGAGAAAACGGCCTTTCGAACTCGTTACGGGCATTTTGAATTTGTAGTTATGCCTTTTGGTCTTATGAATTTGCCTGTGACATTCATGGATCTTATGAAACGAGTGTGCTAACCTATGTTGGACAAGTCGTAATTGTGTTCATTGACGACATACTCGTTTATTCTAAGAGTATGAAGGAACATGAACAACAATTGCTCGAAGTATTGAAGATGTTGCGAAAGGAGAAACTGTATGCTAAATTCTTCAAGTGTGAATTTTGGCTAAGGTAAGTGCAATTCCTTGGCCATATTGTGAATGAAGAAGGTATTCAAGTAGATCCCCGGAAGATAGAGGCGGTAAAGGGTTAGGAATAACCGACTACACCGACGGAAGTTCGAAGTTTTCTCGGATTGACCGGTTATTATCATCGGTTTATCCAAGACTTTTCAAAAATTGCTTCTCCTTTAACCAAGTTTACAAGGAAGAATGTAAGATTTATTTAGGAAGACGAGCAAGAAATTGTTTTTCAATTGTTGAAAGAGAAATTCTATCAAGCTCCGGTGTTAATGTTACCGAACGGAATTGAAGATATGACGATTTATTGTGATGCTTCAATCAATGGGCTCGGGTGTGTCTTAATGCAACGGGGTAAAGTCATCGGTTATGCCTCTAGACAATTGAAGGAACACAAAAAGAGGTACTCGACTCATGATCTTGAATTGGCGGCGGTGGTTTATGCGTTGAAAATTTGGCGCCACTACTTATATGGTGTCAAGTGTATGATTTATTTGAATCATAAGAGTTTGAAACATCTCTTTGATCAACGAGATTTGAACAATCGCCAACGTAGATGGATCGATTTGTTGAAAGATTACAATTGTGAGATACTTTACCATCCGGGTAAGGCGAATGTGGTTGCGGATGCGTTGAGCCGAAAGAGTCAATATCTGGCGATACGAGTGGGATCGTTGCGCATGACTATTACTAATGATTTCCTTGCAAAGCTTGGTGAGATTCAAATTGAAGCTTTTGTCAATAACAAGCGTGAAGAACGAATTATGGGCAAATGGAGTCTATTACCTTAGGCCCGCATAGTTTATTGTCTTTCCAAGTTCGAGTGTGGGTGCCTTGATAATTGTGGAATTGTTAGGGAGACTTAACCAATTCAAGCTAGATTAATGTAATGTTTAATATCTTGGTAACTAGATTAGAGAATTAGGATCAACGAGAGTTGAGCTAAGGATTTAGTTGATAATCTGTGAGAATCGAGAGATAATTACAGTGTTACCACCATTATAATTGTTTTTAAAGTGAACTTAACAGCAATCCTGATCCGAGGGAATTGATTCTAAGTGGATACCTTTGTCTTTATTAATTTTATTTAATCTTATTATGCAATTGTTTTCTGAACAAAACAACCCCATTTTTTTTACTAGAATAATTATTAGTTAAAGTTTCTGATAAAACTGCTCTCTGTGGACGAACTGGTCATCATTACTTATAAATTACTGCACGATCATGATTAGTTGCATGTATCGTGTGATAATTATTGGGTAGTTTTTACTAGTTATTTTTAGAGTACGAAATTACACATCAACTATTTGGCGCCGCTGCCGGGGAGCGGTGTGTCTTAAGATTTTAAAAGCTTTTAGTTATTCGATCCTTTCGTGGAAACTTGTTTTCGCAAAAGTTACTTTTCTGTCATTTTTATTTTCAGTTTTACGCTTCGATTTTGTTGTGGTGTGAACGCACGTTAGGTACTCATAACTCTGGAACCGTCTAGAGTTCATCATACACGCAGCAAAGCTAAAGTTGAGCAAGAAATCGCTGACGGTTTCTTAGAATTACCTTTTTATATTTCGAAATTTGAATATATTAAGAAGGAAGAAGTTAAGATGGGTGAGCCATCGAGAGGTCAATCTATGGAAGCTATGATGAAAGCCATGAGGGCTGGTAATGGACATGCCATTACCCAATCGGTAGTCGAAAAAGATTTTGAGGTTAAAGGGAAGATTTTAAATATGATCACTCACCAGTGTCAGTTCAGGGGTACACCGAAAGAAGATGCATTTGAACATCTTTGAAACTTCAAAAGCATCTATAATTTGTTTACAATTGCCCAAGTTGCAGATACTATTATCTATTTGAGGGTCTTTCCTTGGTCCTTGAAAGACGATGCTAAGGACTGGTTGGAGTCACTTCCCGAGGGTGAAATTGACAGTTGGGCGGTTATGGAAGACAGATTTTGCAGCGTTTCTTTCCAGCTTCTAAGGCTGCAAAATTACAGAGTGACATTAATCACTTTGTTCAAAAGTCAAACGAGACACTCTATGATGCTTGGACCCGTTTCGTTAAAATGTTTCGAAATTGTCCTCAACACGGGTTGAACAATTTTTATAAGGTCCAGATATTTTATAAGGGTGTTAATGTGCCGACAAGGAAAGAAATTGACATTGCTGCAGGTGGGTCCTTAATGAAAAAGGCATCGGATGAAGCTTACAACATCATCTCTGAAAAAGCTACACATTCATATGATTGGCACCAAGAGATGGATATTTCTCGATCGTCTCATGTCGCTAGTACCGAAACTAGTGACGAACTTGCTTCAGTTAAGGCACAACTAGCCACCTTCAAAAGACAAATGGAATCGATGACTAGAGAGATGCTGTAGTGCCCCGTCCTAATCCATCTGGACGAAGTCTTCAATAGTTGGTCCCATTGCGAGGTTCTGACCTCTATATGCCATGTACGACTCCATGTAATATGAGCAAATGCACAGTGGAAGATTTCTTTCATACTTGAGAATAAACATGCTTTAAAGTGTCAACCAAAAGGTTGGTGAGTTCATAAGTTTTATCATAAAACAATAAAATTCAACATTTTGATAGACCACAATATTTAAATGCTACATGGTACAAATGGGTCCGAATCCTATACCCACCTGTAATGTAAATGCTATATCTTTTAAATACAGTACATCTTTCTCGTGTACGATGAAATGTCCCGTTCTTATTGATTAAAAACGTTCCATATTAATTGATTTCGTTGCGAGGTTTTGACCTCTATATGAGACGTTTTTCAAAGACTGCATTCATTTTAAAACAAACCATAACCTTTATTTCATCAATAAAGGTTTAAAAAGCTTTACGTAGATTATCAAATAATGATAATCTAAAATATCCTGTTTACACACGACCATTACATAATGGTTTACAATACAAATATGTTACAACAAAATAAGTTTCTTGAATGCAGTTTTTACACAATATCATACAAGCATGGACTCCAAATCTCGTCCTTATTTAAGTATGCGACAGCAGAAGCTCTTAATAATCACCTGAGAATAAACATGCTTAAAACGTCAACAAAAATGTTGGTGAGTTATAGGTTTAACCTATATATATCAAATCATAATAATAGACTACAAGATTTCATATTTCAATACACATCCCATACATAGAGATAAAATTCATTCATATGGTGAACACCTGGTAACCGACATTAACAAGATGCATATATAAGAATATCCCCATCATTCCGGGACACCCTTCGGATATGATATAAATTTCGAAGTACTAAAGCATCCGATACTTTGGATGGGGTTTGTTAGGCCCAATAGATCTATCTTTAGGATTCGCGTCAATTAGGGTGTCTGTTCCCTAATTCTTAGATTACCAGACTTAATAAAAAGGGGCATATTCGATTTCGATAATTCAACCATAGAATGTAGTTTCACGTACTTGTGTCTATTTTGTAAATCATTTATAAAACCTGCATGTATTCTCATCCCAAAAATATTAGATTTTAAAAGTGGGACTATAACTCACTTTCACAGATTTTTACTTCGTCAGGAAGTAAGACTTGGCCACTGGTTGATTCACGAACCTATAACAATATATACATATATATCAAAGTATGTTCAAAATATATTTACAACACTTTTAATATATTTTGATGTTTTAAGTTTATTAAGTCAGCTGTCCTCGTTAGTAACCTACAACTAGTTGTCCATAGTTAGATGTATAGAAATAAATCGATAAATATTATCTTGAATCAATCCACGACCCAGTGTATACATATCTCAGTATTGATCACAACTCAAACTATACATATTTTGGAATCAACCTCAACCCTGTATAGCTAACTCCAACATTCACATATAGAGTGTCTATGGTTGTTCCGAAATATATATAGATGTGTCGACATGATAGGTCGAAACATTGTATACGTGTCTATGGTATCTCAAGATTACATAATATACAATACAAGTTGATTAAGTTATGGTTGGAATAGATTTGTTACCAATTTTCACGTAGCTAAAATGAGAAAAATTATCCAATCTTGTTTTACCCATAACTTCTTCATTTTAAATCCGTTTTGAGTGAATCAAATTGCTATGGTTTCATATTGAACTCTATTTTATGAATCTAAACAGAAAAAGAATAGGTTTATAGTCGGAAAAATAAGTTACAAGTCATTTTTGTAAAGGTAGTCATTTCAGTCGAAAGAACGACGTCTAGATGACCATTTTAGAAAACATACTTCCACTTTGAATTTAACCATAATTTTTGGATATAGTTTCATGTTCATAATAGAAATCATTTTCTCAGAGTAACAACTTTTAAATCAAAGTTTATCATAGTTTTTAATTAACTAACCCAAAACAGCCCGCGGTGTTACTACGACGGCGTAAATCCGGTTTTACGGTATTTTTTGTGTTTCCAGGTTTTAAATCATTAAGTTAGCATATCATATAGATATATAACATGTGTTTAGTTGATTTTAAAAGTCAAGTTAGAAGGATTAACTTTTATTTGCGAACAAGTTTAGAATTAACTAAACTATGTTCTAGTGATTACAAGTTTAAATCTTCGAATAAGATAGCTTTATATGTATGAATTGAATGATGTTATGAACATCATTACTACCTTAAGTTCCTTGGATAAACCTTCTGGAAAAGAGAAAAATGGATCTAGCTTTAACGGATCCTTGGATGGCTCGAAGTTCTTGAAGCAGAATCATGACACGAAAACAAGTTCAAGTAAGATCATCACTTGAAATAAGATTGTTATAGTTATAGAAATTGAACCAAAGTTTGAATATGATTATTACCTTGTATTATAATGATAACCTACTGTAAGAAACAAAGATTTCTTGAGGTTGGATGATCACCTTACAAGATTGGAAGTGAGCTAGCAAACTTGAAAGTATTCTTGATTTTATGTAACTAGAACTTGTAGAATTTATGAAGAACACTTAGAACTTGAAGATAGAACTTGAGAGAGATCAATTATATGAAGAAAATTGAAGAATGAAAGTGTTTGTAGGTGTTTTTGGTCGTTGGTGTATGGATTAGATATAAAGGATATGTAATTTTGTTTTCATGTAAATAAGTCATGAATGATTACTCATATTTTTGTAATTTTATGAGATATTTCATGCTAGTTGCCAAATGATGGTTCCCACATGTGTTAGGTGACTCACATGGGCTGCTAAGAGCTGATCATTGGAGTGTATATACCAATAGTACATACATCTAAAAGCTGTGTATTGTACGAGTACGAATACGGGTGCATACGAGTAGAATTGTTGGTGAAACTGAACGAGGATGTAATTGTAAGCATTTTTGTTAATATAAGTATTTTGATAAGTGTATTGAAGTCTTTCAAAAGTGTATAAATACATATTAAAACACTACATGTATATACATTTTAACCGAGTCGTTAAGTCATCGTTAGTCGTTACATGTAAGTGTTGTTTTGAAACCTTTAGGTTAACGATCTTGTTAAATATTGTTAACCCAATGTTTATAATATCAAATGAGATTTTAAATTATTATATTATCATGATATTATCATGTATGAATGTCTCTTAATATGATATATATATATACATTAATGTCTTTACAACGATAATCGTTACATATATGTCTCGTTTAAAAATCATTAAGTTAGTAGTCTTGTTTTTACATATGTAGTTCATTGTTAATATACTTAATGATATATTTACTTATCATAGTATCATTTTAACTATATATATATCCATATATATGTCATCATATAGTTTTTACAAGTTTTAACGTTCGTGAATCACCGGTCAACTTGGGTGGTCAATTGTCTATATGAAACATATTTCAATTAATCAAGTCTTAACAAGTTTGATTGCTTAACATGTTGGAAATATTTAACCATGTAAATATCAATCTCAATTAATATATATAAACATGGAAAAGTTCGGGTCACTACAGTACCTACCCGTTAAATAAATTTCGTCCCGAAATTTTAAGCTGTTGAAGGTGTTGACGAATCTTCTGGAAATAGATGCGGGTATTTCTTCTTCATCTGATCTTCACACTCCCAGGTGAACTCGGGTCCTCTATGAGCATTCCATCGAACCTTAACAATTGGTATCTTGTTTTGCTTAAGTCTTTTAACCTCACGATCCATTATTTCGACGGGTTCTTCGATGAATTGGAGTTTTTCGTTGATTTGGATTTCATCTAACGGAATAGTGAGATCTTCTTTAGCAAAACATTTCTTCAAATTCGAGACGTGGAAAGTGTTATGTACAGCCGCGAGTTGTTGAGGTAACTCAAGTAGGTAAGCTACTGGTCCGACACGATCAATAATCTTGAATGGTCCAATATACCTTGGATTTAATTTCCATCGTTTACCAAATCGAACAACGCCTTTCCAAGGTGCAACTTTAAGCATGACCATCTCTCTAATTTCAAATTCTATATCTTTTCTTTTAATGTCAGCGTAGCTATTTTGTCGACTTTGGGCGGTTTTCAACCGTTGTTGAATTTGGATGATCTTCTCGGTAGTTTCTTGTATAATCTCCGGACCCGTAATCTGTCTATCCCCCACTTCACTCCAACAAATTGGAGACCTGCACTTTCTACCATAAAGTGCTTCAAACAGCTCCATCTCAATTCTTGAATGGTAGCTGTTGTTGTAGGAAAATTCTGCTAACGGTAGATGTCGATCCCAACTGTTTCTGAAATCAATAACACATGCTCGTAGCATGTCTTCAAGCGTTTGTATCGTCCTTTCGCTCTGCCCATCAGTTTGTGGATGATAGGCAGTACTCATGTCTAGACGAGTTCCTAATGCTTGCTGTAATGTTTGCCAGAATCTTGAAATAAATCTTCCATCCCTATCAGAGATAATAGAGATTGGTATTCCATGTCTGGAGACGACTTCCTTCAAATACAGTCGTGCTAACTTCTCCATCTTGTCATCTTCTCTTATTGGCAGGAAGTGTGCTGATTTGGTGAGACGATCAACTATTACCCAAATAGTATCAAAACCACTTGCAGTCCTTGACAATTTAGTGATGAAATCCATGGTAATGTTTTCCCATTTCCATTCCGGGATTTCGGGTTGTTTAAGTAGACCTGATGGTTTCTGATGCTCAGCTTTGACCTCAGAACACGTCAAACATTCTCCTACGTATTTAGCAACATCAGCTTTTATACCCGGCCACCAAAAATGTTTCTTGAGATCCTTGTACATCTTCCCCGTTCCAGGATGTATTGAGTATCTGGTTTTATGAGCTTCTCTAAGTACCATTTCTCTCATATCTCCAAATTTTAGTACCCAAATCCTTTCAGCCCTATACCGGGTTTCGTCTTCCCGAATATTAAGATGCTTCTCCGATCCTTTGGGTATTTCATCCTTTAAATTTCCCTCTTTTAAAACTCCTTGTTGCGCCTCCTTTATTTGAGTAGTAAGGTTATTATGAATCATTATATTCATAGATTTTACTCGAATGGGTTCTCTGTCCTTCCTGCTCAAGGCATCGGCTACCACATTTGCCTTCCCCGGGTGGTAACGAATCTCAAAGTCGTAATCATTCAACAATTCAATCCACCTACGCTGCCTCATATTTAGTTGTTTCTGATTAAATATGTGTTGAAGACTTTTGTGGTCGGTATATATAATACTTTTGACCCCATATAAGTAGTGCCTCCAAGTCTTTAATGCAAAAACAACCGCGCCTAATTCCAAATCATGCGTCGTATAATTTTGTTCGTGAATCTTCAATTGTCTAGACGCATAAGCAATCACCTTCGTTCGTTGCATTAATACACAACCGAGACCTTGCTTTGATGCGTCACAATAAATCACAAAATCATCATTCCCTTCAGGCAATGACAATATAGGTGCCGTAGTTAGCTTTTTCTTCAATAACTGAAACGCTTTCTCTTGTTCATCATTCCATTCAAATTTCTTCCCTTTATGCGTTAATGAAGTCAAGGGTTTTGCTATTCTGGAAAAGTCTTGGATGAACCTTCTGTAGTAACCAGCTAGTCCTAAAAACTGGCATATGTGTTTCGGAGTTTTCGGGGTTTCCCACTTTTCAACAGTTTCTATCTTTGCCGGATCCACCTTAATACCTTCTTTGTTCACTATGTGACCGAGGAATTGAACTTCTTCCAACCAAAATGCACACTTTGAAAACATAGCATACAATTCTTCCTTCCTCAATACTTCTAACACCTTTCTCAAATGTTCACCGTGTTCTTGGTCATTCTTTGAGTAAATAAGTATGTCATCAATGAAAACAATGACAAACTTGTCAAGGTATGGTCCACACACTCGGTTCATAAGGTCCATGAACACAGCTGGTGCATTAGTTAAACCAAACGGCATGACCATAAACTCGTAATGACCGTAACGTGTTCTGAAAGCAGTCTTTGGAATATCATCTTCTTTCACCCGCATTTGATGATACCCGGAACGTAAGTCAATCTTTGAATAAACAGACGAGCCTTGTAGTTGATCAAATAAGTCGTTGATTCTCGGTAGTGGGTAGCGGTTCTTGATGGTAAGTTTGTTCAACTCTCGGTAGTCGATACACAACCTGAATGTACCATCTTTCTTCTTGACAAACAAAACAGGAGCTCCCCACGGTGATGTGCTTGGTCGAATGAAACCACGTTCTAATAGTTCTTGCAGTTGGCTTTGCAGTTCTTTCATCTCGCTGGGTGCGAGTCTGTAAGGAGCACGAGCTATTGGTGCAGCTCCTGGTTCAAGATCTATTTGAAATTCAACGGATCGATGTGGGGGTAATCCCGGTAATTCTTTCGGAAATACATCGGGAAATTCTTTTGCGACGGGAACATCATTGATGCTCTTTTCTTCAGTTTGTACTTTCTCGACATGTGCTAGAACAGCATAGCAACCTTTTCTTATTAGTTTTTATGCCTTCAAATTACTAATAAGATGTAGCTTCGTGTTGCCCTTTTCTCCGTACACCATTAAGGGTTTTCCTTTTTCTCGTATAATGCGAATTGCATTTTTGTAACAAACGATCTCTGCTTTCACTTCTTTCAACCAGTCCATACCGATTATCACATCAAAACTCCCTAACTCTACTGGTATTAAATCAATCTTAAATGTTTCGCTAACCAGTTTAATTTCTCGATTCCGACATATATTATCTGCTGAAATTAATTTACCATTTGCTAATTCGAGTAAAAATTTACTATCCAAAGGCGTCAATGGACAACTTAATTTAGCACAAAAATCTCTACTCATATAGCTTCTATCCGCACCCGAATCAAATAAAACGTAAGCAGATTTATTGTCAATAAGAAACGTACCCGTAACAAGCTCCGGGTCTTCCTGTGCCTCTGCCGCATTAATATTGAAAACTCTTCCGTGGCCTTGTCCATTTGTGTTCTCCTGGTTCGGGCAATTTCTAATAATGTGGCCCGGTTTTCCACATTTATAACAAACTACATTGGCATAACTTGCTCCGACACTACTTGCTCCGCCATTACTCGTTCCGACACCATTTGTTCCTTTCGTTCTATTAACCCCTGGTCCGTAGACCTCACACTTCGCTGCGCTATGACCATTTCTTTTACACTTGTTGCAAAATTTGGTGCAGAACCCCGAGTGATACTTTTCACACCTTTGGCATAGCTGCTTTTGATTGTTGTTGTTGTTGTTGCGACTATTATTGTTGTTGGGATGATTGTTGTAGTTGCTGTTGTTGTTGTTGTTGTTGTTGTTGTTGTTGTTGTTGTTGTTGTTGGGCCGTTTGTTGTAGTTGCGATTGATGTTGCGATTGTTGGGATAATTGTTGCGATTATTGTTGTAATTGCTGTTGTTGTTGTATTGGTGATTCTTATCACCGTTTTCCTCCCACTTTCTTTTGACTTGCTTCACATTGGCCTCTTCAGCAGTCTGTTCTTTAATTCTTTCTTCAATCTGGTTCACTAGTTTGTGAGCCATTCTACATGCCTGTTGTATGGAGGCGGGCTCGTGTGAACTTATATCTTCTTGGATTCTTTCCGGTAATCCTTTCACAAACGCGTCGATCTTCTCTTCCTCATCTTCGAATGCTCCCGGACACAATAGGCACAATTCTGTGAATCGTCTTTCGTACGTGGTAATATCAAATCCTTGGGTTCGTAACCCTCTAAGTTCTGTCTTGAGCTTATTGACCTCGGTTCTGGGACGGTACTTCTCGTTCATCAAGTGCTTGAATGCTGACCACGGTAGTGTGTACGCATCGTCTTGTCCCACTTGCTCTAGATAGGTATTCCACCATGTTAACGCAGAACCTGTGAAGGTATGCGTAGCGTACTTTACTTTATCCTCTTCAGTACACTTACTTATGGCAAACACTGATTCGACCTTCTCGGTCCACCGTTTCAATCCGATCGGTCCTTCGGTTCCATCAAATTCCAAAGGTTTGCAGGCAGTGAATTCTTTGTAGGTGCATCCTACACGATTTCCTGTACTGCTAGATCCAAGGTTATTGTTGGTATGTAGCGCAGCCTGTACTGCGGCTATGTTTGAAGCTAGAAAAGTACAGAATTCCTCTTCATTCATATTCACGGTGTGTCGAGTAGTCGGTGCCATTTCCTTCAAAATAGTCAAATGGAACAAGTTAATCATACAGAATATTAAGAGTAGTTAATAGTATTTCATAGCATAATATAAACTCATTTATAAAAGCTTTTTCTTCATATTAGCGTTTTATAAGTTTAAATTCGGGTAGTACCTACCCGTTAAGTTCATACTTAGTAGCTAATATACAATTCAACTACTACAATTCTATATGAAAAACTGATTATAATAATATTTCTTTTACACAATATTTTACAAACTTACAATACCGCTTATTTTACATATAGCATGAAATATAGCACACAATAAATTTGATACAAGATGGTTGTGAAGATAATTCTAGCTAGTACACAAGTCGTTCAGCAAAGGCAATAAAGACACGTAATTCATACGTCCAGAAACAAGTCATGCATTCTGGTTTTACTAGGATTACTTCCCATCCTTGGTCTTGTGGAACATAACCGTTATGGCCGTTGATAAGACAGCGTGTTGTAACGTCGTCAAAGGGACGAGGGTTACGTAATGTCCAACAGTCCCGTAACAATCTAAAAACCTCATTTCTTACCCCAATTACCGACTCCGTCACTTGTAGGAACGTTTTGCTTAATAGTTGTAGCCCGATGTTCTTGTTCTCACTTTGGTGAGAAGCGAACATTACTAATCCGTAAGCATAACATGCTTCTTTATGTTGCATGTTAGCCGCTTTTTCTAAATCACGAAGTCCAATATTCGGATATATTGAGTCAAAATAATTTCTTAACCCATTGCGTAAAATAGCATTTGGGTTCCCCGCAATATATGCGTCAAAGTAAACACATCGTAACTTATGGATTTCCCAATGTGATATCCCCCATCTTTCGAACGAAAGCCTTTTATAAACCAAGGCATTCTTTGAACGTTCTTCGAATGTCTTACAAACTGATCTCGCCTTAAATAGTTGTGCCGAAGAATTCTGACCGACTCTAGACAAGATTTCATCAATCATGTCTCCGGGTAAGTCTCTTAAAATATTGGGTTGTCTATCCATTTTGTGTTTTTATACTGTAAAATAGACAAGAGTTAGATTCATAAAAAAAAAAAATACTTATTAATACAAGCAATTTTTACATATATCATAAAGCATAAGCACACTATATTACATATATTACACCACACGAATACAACTATCTTATTCCGACTCGCTTGTTTCTTCTTCTTCGGTTTTGGTTCGTTTTGCCAAGTTTCTAGGGATATATGATGTTCCCCTAATACGAGCCGTCGTTTTCCACATTGGTTTAGAAAAACCTGGTGGTTTAGAGGTTCCCGGGTCATTGTTACAACTTAAGGACTTCGGGGGTTGACGATACATATAAAGTTCATCGGGGTTGGAATTAAATTTCTCTATTTTTATACCCTTTCCCTTATTATTTTCTTTTGCCTTTTTAAATTCAGTTGGGGTAATTTCTATAACATCATCGGAATTCTAATCGGAATCCGATTCATCGGAGAATTGGTAATCCTCCCAATATTTTGCTTCCTTGGCGGAAACACCATTGACCATAATTAACCTTGGTCGGTTGGTTGAGGATTTTCTTTTACTTAACCGTTTTATTATTTCCCCCACCGGTTCTATTTCTTCATCCGGTTCCGATTCTTCTTCCGGTTCCGATTCTCCTTCCGGTTCCGACTCTTCTTCCAGTTCCTCTTCGGGAACTTGTGAATCAGTCCACGAATCATTCCAATTTACATTTGACTCTTCATTATTATTAGGTGAGTCAATGGGACTTGTTCTAGAGGTAGACATCTATCACATAATATCAAACACGTTAAGAGATTAATATATCACATAATATTCACATGTTAAAAATATATAGTTTCCAACAAAATTTGTTAAGCAATCATTTTTCAAGTAAACACGGTCGAAGTCCAGACTCACTAATGCATCCTAACAAACTCGATAAGACACACTAATGCAAAATTCTGGTTCTCTAAGACCAACGCTCTGATACCAACTGAAATGTCCCGTTCTTATTGATTAAAAACGTTCCATGTTAATTGATTTCGTTGCGAGGTTTTGACCTCTATATGAGACGTTTTTCAAAGACTGCATTCATTTTAAAACAAACCCTAACCTTTATTTCATCAATAAAGGTTTAAAAAGCTTTACGTAGATTATCAAATAATGATAATCTAAAATATCCTGTTTACACACGACCATTACATAATGGTTTACAATACAAATATGTTACAACAAAATAAGTTTCTTGAATGCAGTTTTTACACAATATCATACAAGCATGGACTCCAAATTTCGTCCTTATTTAAGTATGCGACAGCGGAAGCTCTTAATAATCACCTGAGAATAAACATGCTTAAAACGTCAACAAAAATGTTGGTGAGTTATAGGTTTAACCTATATATATCAAATCATAATAATAGACCACAAGATTTCATATTTCAATACACATCCCATACATAGAGATAAAATTCATTCATATGGTGAACACCTGGTAACCGACATTAACAAGATGCATATATAAGAATATCCCCATCATTCCGGGACACCCTTCGGATATGATATAAATTTCGAAGTACTAAAGCATCCGATACTTTGGATGGGGTTTGTTAGGCCCAATAGATCTATCTTTAGGATTCGCGTCAATTAGGGTGTCTGTTCCCTAATTCTTAGATTACCAGACTTAATAAAAAGGGGCATATTCGATTTTGATAATTCAACCATAGAATGTAGTTTCACGTACTTGTGTCTATTTTGTAAATCATTTATAAAACCTGCATGTATTCTCATCCCAAAAATATTAGATTTTAAAAGTGGGACTATAACTCACTTTCACAGATTTTTACTTCGTCGGGAAGTAAGACTTGGCCACTGGTTGATTCACGAACCTATAACAATATATACATATATATCAAAGTATGTTCAAAATATATTTACAACACTTTTAATATATTTTGATGTTTTAAGTTTATTAAGTCAGCTGTCCTCGTTAGTAACCTACAACTAGTTGTCCACAGTTAGATGTACAGAAATAAATCGATAAATATTATCTTGAATCAATCCACGACCCAGTGTATACATATCTCAGTATTGATCACAACTCAAACTATACATATTTTGGAATCAACCTCAACCCTGTATAGCTAACTCCAACATTCACATATAGAGTGTCTATGGTTGTTCCGAAATATATATAGATGTGTCGACATGATAGGTCGAAACATTGTATACGTGTCTATGGTATCTCAAGATTACATAATATACAATACAAGTTGATTAAGTTATGGTTGGAATAGATTTGTTACCAATTTTCACGTAGCTAAAATGAGAAAAATTATCCAATCTTGTTTTACCCATAACTTCTTCATTTTAAATCCGTTTTGAGTGAATCAAATTGCTATGGTTTCATATTGAACTCTATTTTATGAATCTAAACAGAAAAAGAATAGGTTTATAGTCGGAAAAATAAGTTACAAGTCGTTTTTGTAAAGGTAGTCATTTCAGTCGAAAGAACGACGTCTAGATGACCATTTTAGAAAACATACTTCCACTTTGAATTTAACCATAATTTTTGGATATAGTTTCATGTTCATAATAGAAATCATTTTCTCAGAGTAACAACTTTTAAATCAAAGTTTATCATAGTTTTTAATTAACTAACCCAAAACAGCCCGCGGTGTTACTACGACGGCGTAAATCCGGTTTTACGGTGTTTTTTGTGTTTCCAGGTTTTAAATCATTAAGTTAGCATATCATATAGATATAGAACATGTGTTTAGTTGATTTTAAAAGTCAAGTTAGAAGAATTAACTTTTGTTTGCGAACAAGTTTAGAATTAACTAAACTATGTTCTAGTGATTACAAGTTTAAACCTTCGAATAAGATAGCTTTATATGTATGAATTGAATGATGTTATGAACATCATTACTACCTTAAGTTCCTTGGATAAACCTACTGGAAAAGAGAAAAATGGATCTAGCTTCAACGGATCCTTGGATGGCTCGAAGTTCTTGAAGCAGAATCATGACACGAAAACAAGTTCAAGTAAGATCATCACTTGAAATAAGATTGTTATAGTTATAAAAATTGAACCAAAGTTTGAATATGATTATTACCTTGTATTAGAATGATAACCTACTGTAAGAAACAAAGATTTCTTGAGGTTGGATGATCACCTTACAAGATTGGAAGTGAGCTAGCAAACTTGAAAGTATTCTTGATTTTATGTAACTAGAACTTGTAGAATTTATGAAGAACACTTAGAACTTGAAGATAGAACTTGAGAGAGATCAATTAGATGAAGAAAATTGAAGAATGAAAGTGTTTGTAGGTGTTTTTGGTCGTTGGTGTATGGATTAGATATAAAGGATATGTAATTTTGTTTTCATGTAAATAAGTCATGAATGATTACTCATATTTTTGTAATTTTATGAGATATTTCATGCTAGTTTCCAAATGATGGTTCCCACATGTGTTAGGTGACTCACATGGGCTGCTAAGAGCTGATCATTGGAGTGTATATACCAATAGTACATACATCTAAAAGCTGTGTATTGTACGAGTACGAATACGGGTGCATACGAGTAGAATTGTTGATGAAACTGAACGAGGATGTAATTGTAAGCATTTTTGTTAAGTATAAGTATTTTTATAAGTGTATTGAAGTCTTTCAAAAGTGTATAAATACATATTAAAACACTACATGTATATACATTTTAACCGAGTCGTTAAGTCATCGTTAGTCGTTACATGTAAGTGTTGTTTTGAAACCTTTAGGTTAACGATCTTGTTAAATGTTGTTAACCCAATGTTTATAATATCAAATGAGATTTTAAATTATTATATTATCATGATATTATCATGTATGAATGTCTCTTAATATGATATATATACATTAATGTCTTTACAACGATAATCGTTACATATATGTCTCGTTTAAAAATCATTAAGTTAGTAGTCTTGTTTTTACATATGTAGTTCATTGTTAATATACTTAATGATATATTTACTTATCATAGTATCATTTTAACTATATATATATATCCATATATATGTCATCATATAGTTTTTACAAGTTTTAACGTTCGTGAATCACCGGTCAACTTGGGTGGTCAATTGTCTATATGAAACATATTTCAATTAATCAAGTCTTAACAAGTTTAATTGCTTAACATGTTGGAAATATTTAATCATGTAAATATCAATCTCAATTAATATATATAAACATAGAAAAGTTCGGGTCACTACATACGAAACCATTTTTTCATAAATCATAGTAACCGTACACATATCTTATGCACAAAAATAACATACACATAACATGTGTATAAAATCATTCTCTCGATATATAACATTCACATCAACTGGTGGCAATTATCATGTCCACATAATTCAATGGTGGCAATTATCATGTCCACATAATTCAATGGTGGCAATTATCATGTCCACATAATTCAATAACAATCCGCAGAACTTCTGTCGGCATAATAATTCATTCCAGGAATGTTTTGCTTGTGTCTATCTCATCAAACATTTATAAAAGCATTTCATGTATTCGCAGTTCAAAATACCTTTCAGAAGCATTTAATAAAGCAGTTGTAAAAATAGCGCATGTATTCTCAGTCCCAAAAATGTAAAGAGTAAAAGGGAATCAAATGAAACTCACAATACTGTATTTTGTAGTAAAAATACATATGATGGCATTGAACAACTGAACAATGTAGGGTTGGCCTCAGATTCACGAACCCATATTAAGTATATTTATTAACACATATCACATTTAATCAACTAAGTCTACTTATATTTTATAATGTATTAAGTTTAATATCATTATATATATATATATATATATATATATATATATATATATATATATATATATATATATATATATATATATATATTTACATTAATACTTATAATATGTTATAATATATAATTTAATTAATGTTATATCAATATGTATATGATAATATATTAGTTAATATATTAAAACATTTTAGTATGTAATATTAGTATACTTGTAATATATTTTTATATAAATATCATTTGTTTCTTAAAATAATAATTATAATAATATTAAATTAATAATAATAATACTCATAACTAGATTTAATAATGATTTTGAAATAATAATTTTGATAATAACATTAGTCATTTTATTTGTAGTAATATTAATAATAAAAATAATAATATTGATAATACTAATAATAATAATGTTTAAAAAAATAATACAAGTAATGTTAATACTATTAATAATAATATTGATAATAATAATAATAATGATAGAAATAATAATAATGATAATAATAATAATACCAATAAAAAGTTAAATATTAATAAAAATGATATTTTTAATATTAATGTTAAAAAATGATAATTTTGATAAAATGATAATTTTTAACATTTTTAACAATCTTATTAATAATAACGCTAATGATACTAATATTAATATTAGTCATGATAATAATCATTTTAGTTAATGATATTGATAATAATAATAATAACAATAATAATAATACTTTTATTATTATTAATAATAATAATAATAATAATAATAATAATAATAATAATAATAATAATCATAATCATAATAATAATAATAATAATAATGATAAATAAAAAAAATATGGTTATACCCTTTAGTAAGCCTCCTAAAAAGAATTGCCCACGACGGGGCTCGAACCTCTAACCTCTCGCTCCCCTGCTAACACCCAAGACCACTCCACCATTTCAGTTTTTCTGAATTTATTATAACCCGTTTACATATAACTCGTTTTCTGTTTCTAGTCCAATATCCAACCAAGGCTTGGCCCAACAGGAAAATATCGGCCCAACACACCCAAAAGTCCATTAACCTTTTAAAACTAACCCAGTTACGCAGCCCAAAAATGAAACCCATTTATCCTCTGTAACATCCCGCCTTTTTCCGTTAAATTTATTTTTAACACCGTCTTTTTCTTTTAAATAATACCTTTCGTTATTTAAATTCGTAGTTTCCGTTGACTAACGTTCACAATAATTCCGTCATTTAATTATAACATCTCTCGTTAACTTGCGTTTTAAAAATATTCGTTTGGTTAATTCCCGCACCCGCTCTGAAACTTGAGGGACTAGTTCCGCCACTTGACCAAAGAGGTGGCTAGTAGTTGACTAGTCAACCACTCACCACCTCCACCCCTCATTCATCCATTTCTTTTTCCTTCTTTCTTTCTTTTTTTCTCTCAAGAACACAAACATAAATCATCATCTAAATCCGGATCGGGAAGCAAACTTCAAAACAAATTACATATTTGGAATCCTCTCTTCATCCTCTACAATTTGATACCAACTTCATCTCGTTTGGGTAACTTTCTAAAAACTCTAGATTTCTATAAATTCGTGTTTTTGACTTGAAATGGTGTTAGTTAGTGTCTATGGCTCGTGTATAACATGAATATATGTTTTGTTTGCTCGATTCGTTGTTTTGAGTAACTAGTTTGAACATTTGAAATGGGTTTGCTTAATCCTTGATTTTGGATGAGTTAATGTTGTTAGATTGTTAAAGTGCATGTTTTAATTGTGTTACTAGTATCACTAGCTTCGTTTGGATGTGTAGGTTGATTAAGAAAACTTCAAAAACCCGATTAATGATTTTGTGATGTTTGACTAGGGTTTGATAGTTCTTGACATGAACTTTTGATGCTTGAATGCCATGGAATGTTAATTGTTAGTGATTAGTTGTAATGTATGCTTAATTACCTTCGAAACGGCATATCGTATGTGTAAATTGGATTCCCGAAACTTAAAATGCAATTGATGAACTTGAAACTTTGAAAATGGACTTTTAAACGATCACTTGATGAGAAATCGGTTATGGAAAATGTTGTTTTTGTTTGATGAAACATGTTTAGTTGTGTTCCTTGTCAAAAGAGCTTTCCAACGGTATAAGATACGCTTCCTAATTGTTTACGGTTTGAGTTTTGCGTTTGTTTGAAATTTTACCAAGCCTTGAACAAGTGAAACAGGCCAGGGACCAGGCCACGGCCATTGTCGCGCCGCGGAGCAATTTGTCGCGCCGTGGCCCAAAGGGTGATTTTAGAACATGTTTTTCAAGCTTTCTGACCTTCAACATAGGCATTTGTCGCGCCGCGGAGCAATTTGTCGCGCCGTGACAATTGCCTGTTTCATCCGAACTTCAGCAAACTTGTTTTGGCCATAACTTTTTGACCGTAACTCCGTTTTCGATGAATCAAATATCGTTGGAAACGTAATAAGATTTCCTTTCTAATGGTAAGGTTTTGAAATGTCAACTCAAACTTTATTACAATCGTTCTAACATGCTTTTATACTTGATTCTTGCATGAAACTTGACAACGTGATTCACATGCTATACTATTCGAGTCGTAACGAGCCATAGGACTAATTGAACACATTTCACCCGACCTTGTGTCGTAACCGGTTAATTGATACAACTTATTTGTTTAGGTCAAGGCTAAGCAACTTTCATGCACACGTTTACTTGTTGAAGTACCTTTATACTCGTGCACTCGAGGTGAGATCATAGTCCCATTTTTTACTCTTTTGAACTTACTTTTGGGATGAGAAAACATAAACGATTCTTTTGAACTAAGTGAACACAAGAACGGGAAAACAAACATTCTACATACGAGTTTAGAACGAAAATCCTCAATCCGATTATCATTAGTTACATCAGATGGTGTAAGCGAGAACTTATGTTATATGGCCATATGGGTTTGACAAACCCTCATTCAAACGGTTCGCTACCGTTTAAGAATGAAATATATTTTCGGGAACAGTGTTGTTCTAGCACTAATTGATGGGGTATTCAACGGACGGAACGTTAAGCTTTGATAATTGGGTGCTCGTGAATATTAACTTTTAGAATGTACTACTATTATTTCAACTTTGCAAATCTTGTGGTTCGACTTACTTTACTTTTACTCACTTACTCAAACCTATGATTTCACCAACGTTTTTGCGTTGACAGATTCTTCTATGTTTTCTCAGGTTTTCACATGGCTATTTGTTACACGCTTCCGCACTCTTTGGTTATTTGATTGGAGTCTACCATGCATGCATACGCTAGGGATAGCATTTTTGGATTCAAACTTTTGTCTACTTACGCTATTTATAGCAACTGTGGTTTGAAACTAATTATGTCGCAAGTTATTTCATTCATACTTATAACTTTGTAAACTTAAACTTATTGTCGATCCGTTTGTTAAACTAAACTTTGTACCTTTCAAATGAACGCGACATAATTTTGGTCAAACGAGTCTCATATAGGGACTACGACCACGCAACGGGACCTAAGTTAACGACGCCGTCAATAACGGTTTTGGTCGGGTCGCTACATCCTCTCTAATAATTCGTTGGAAATTAGTCGGTATTCGAAATATTAATAGAGGTGTATTATCATCGTCATAATCATCATTAACATCTACGGATCATCATCATCATCATATACCGTCACCATCATCATCATATATCGTCATTCATCATCATCATCATCATTACTGTAATAGAAATAGGAACAGAAGAGTTCGAGCAGCAGTAGCAGTAGGTGATTTATTTGATTCGGTTTTGAGGTGTTATCGAAACCAGAAATAACAGTCATATGCCATAATCATAATAACGATTTATTGTATTTTAGTCTTGGTGATTTATGGCAATAGAGAGAATAGATAGACAATTATGGCAATCGTAACAAAGGTTTCGATCTTGGGTTTACAATGCAACAATAGCAGTTAAATTAAATGAGTATTTTGGGTTGGCTTTTGGTTTCGGTAATAAAGCAAAAACAGAAGAACGTATGTATTAGAAGAAACGGGTATGTGTTATCATCATTATCGTAATATACTACCATCATCATCATATAGTCCAACATCATGATCATACATCATCCTCTTCTTCGTAATCATCTATCATTGTCCTTCATATTTATCCTATATCGTCACCGCCATTCACCATCATTATTTATCAACTTAGCCATCGTCCTTCCCAATTTGTTTTCGCTGAATATAAGCCATAACAGCAGAACGTATTTGCACAGAATAAGCCATAATTGGTGGAAGGTGTGTTTGTTGGTGAGGGTCCACGGAAAAGAAAATAAAAAAAAAGAAGAAGCAGCTATATAAATTGTGTTTAATGGCCACGTGATTTAGAAAGGAAAAGGAGAAAGTGTATGTTGTGGTGTACTACACAAAAAGAAAAAAAAGGTGTTTGGGTCACGGGTTACAACAACAAAAAAAATGTTTGACAAAGTTGATGGAAGCTAGTGAAGAGTGATGAAGGTATTTGAAGTGGTTCGGTGTTGCCATGGTGGTCCTTGATGGTGATTGAAGACGGAAACAGAAAGTAGCGCAACAGTAGCCATCGTAAAAAAAAATAATGATGGTGTTAGGTTGTAAAAAGGTGATGATCAAATGGGTGGTGGGTTATTGTACATGGTGGAAGAGGGTAGCCGTTGGTGGCTCGTGATGGTGGAAGTTAAATCAAAAACAGAAAGGAACAAGCTGCAGTAGTGTATCGATTAGTTTGGGTTTAGTTGTGTAGCTGTAATAGCAGGTTAGCATCACAACAACTCTTCAGTTTTTGGGCTTGTTTGTCGATAATAGCCATAAGAAAACAAGTGGGTATTCAATATAGTAGTTTAATGAAGAGTTGAGGTTGAAACAGAAGTATATCGAAGAAAGAAAGAAAAAAAATTGTTTGGTGTCTGTTGAAGAAAAAGATTGTTCGGGTGGTGGTGGTGATATTCAATATCACATCTCCCCATTCATACAGAACTAGAAAGATACATATATTATTTAACTTATATATAATATTAATAATAATTAATAATAATAATATTCTATCAATCATAAAACAATCATGTTGCAAGATGGAAAGGTACGTGTAACAAAATAAACATAGTATATTTAATCAATCAATCTAACACAGTACTCATTCAAATAATATGGTATCTTTATTCAATCACGGATATATTTTCATCTTATTGAAAACAGAATAATATTAATAATTTAATAATTAAGCAAAGACACAATATCACATGTTTAATTTGAAAGCCATCATTCACTTGTCCTTTGTGCCGACAGTTTAATAGGGATAGTATTTTGTACACCGTTGTTAATCAGTGGCGGGTAAAAGTTCACAAAAAAAATCCCAAATTTTTATATTAATTTTCTTTATTTATTTCAGTCATTATGGTATAAAATTCGGTCATTAATTTATTAAATAAAAATTACATCAACTGTCCCTCTCAATTTTGGGTAAAATATAAAAAGTGTTAAAATTAAATAATTAGATCCTAAATATACTTTTAATAAGCCTATAACTTATATAACTCATTTTCGAATCACCTTTTATTTTAAAATTACATAAGTTCGTATTTAACTTGCTTAATATCAATCGGAATATCAAAAGAGTATTACAATCATTCAATATTTATTTTTAATATACTTTATTTATATATAGATATGTCTTAAATAATTATAATATATATTATTTTATTTTACATTATTAATTCTAACAATTACTTCATGTAATACTTCAATTTATATTTCTAATTATTATTTATATATATATTCACACATATCTATTTACAATTAATTATTCGTGAATCGTCAAGAGCAGTCGAAGGTCAATTGAATATATGAAACAGTTCAAACTTTTTGAGACTCAATCTTACAGACTTTGCTTATCGTGTCAAAGATATTAAATCGTATCGAGAGTTTGGTTTAAAATTAGTCGAAATTTTCCGGGTCACTACAGTACCTACCCGTTAAAGAAATTTCGTCCCGAAATTTGAGTGAGGTCGTCATTGCTAACAATAAAAAATGTTTTCATGACGAATATGAGTTGATACATATGGTTTTATCATCATTGAGTAATATGGATAAAACCATTTGATTTTGTGAAGAGTACGAGTGAAGCTATCACCAAAGAGTGAAATGAGTAGGTATAGATTCATCATATCTTTTGACGTAGATAGGGTTGATTTTCGGGGTTCAAGGGATTTAAAGAAAGTATTCGTGATAAGATTTGATTCTTCGATAATTAAGGAAATGAGGATCCTCTTTGGTTAAATGCGATGATCTGTCTTGATTGCTTTGTCTGATATTTCACTATAAATCCACCCTCTTTGTTTCCTTACAACTCACATCTTCTATTCTTTCTTCCTCAGCTCATACCTTAAAGTATTAATCAATATGCTCCATCCCGTTTTGATCCTTGATATACTTCTAACCTTCATATCTGTCATTCTTCTCTTTCATCTACCACTGGAGAATTTTATTTACTTCTACTATTATCTTGGGGTTATAGTGTTATTAATTTTCCCGTGTCTTTACGTTGCAATACGTATTGATATACACGGTTTGTAAATTATGTGTTGTTGTCGAGATTTATATCTTTCCTTATTTTTCGAAGTCTATGCTTCTGTTTCCTATAATCATAGTCATCCACAGTTAATGCTCTCTCCTATTTGCTGCGATTTATACCCCAATTTCTATGTCGGAGTTTCATTCTTTCATTTTCTCTTCTTGCGATTAAGCACCGCTTGTAATGGTCCAGAATTCGTAGATATGAGTTTCGGAATGAACATAGTTATTGTTCTAAGAAGAAAATCGTAATGGCACGATCTTGATTTGGCAAATTTACCGAAATATCCGAAAAGATAGAACTTAACATGTTTAGAGATGGGGTAGAATGTAAGAGTCGTGTAAATGGCACATGATGACGATACCGTTCTGTGAATCATCACGTTCCATTAGAAACTCAGCATGAATTACTGTAATATAATCACGTTGATCAAGTGTCATTATATTATACTAACTCATACATCAGTTCCCAACACTACTTCAAGAACATTCATATTTTAAATTCGAAGGTTCGCAGAATATAGAAACTAAAACAGTTTTCTTTTATGATATCATACGGATAGCGCAGAGAGATAATTAATTTCGGACGAGAATATTTATGAAGATATCTTCAGAAATATTGAGGATATTAATAAAGAAAGGTACGATGATATCTTAGGATTCCAGAATCAAATTGTGATGAAGAAATTCATTCACGATGATTTAGAGTGGTTAAGGAGTAAGGTATTCGCTAAAGATTTCATCAGAAACAGAATCATCTGGATTCTTTATGTACAAGTTTAGTCCTTGTAATTTGTTCAGAGTCTCCTTCATGGTTTGCTCAATCCGGTTTCCAGTTCCAACTTTTTTGAGCTTTGTCAATATACTATTCTTTATCTTTATACCTTCGACGGTTAACATCGTGTACAGTTTTTGCTGCTTTATTCAGCTTGTACAGTTTTTGCTGCTGTATTCAGCTTTTTCAGAATTTGGAGTATTGATTTGTAGACTGGGTGCTTTTCAAAATTTCTGAATGGAGAATCATAATTCTAAGAGATGAATGTTATATGTATATCTATTGATGTAGACATGCTGCGAGTTTTCAAAGTACTGATTGCTAATTCCCGGTAATTGGTATGGTAATTCTCGTTATAAGATGTAGATGAGTATATGATAAGATTTTAATACACAAATATAAGGGTTCTTCGGAGAGACTTAAGCCAATGAGAAATGAAGTTGTTGGTAAGTTTACTAATAATGTGATGGGATGTAAACGGTTCCCCGATAACGATGACGAAAAGCAAGCTTATAAATCAAGGTTATAATAAGTCTTATCTGAATGAAATTCGAAGCTGACTTGTTGGAGCTGTGACAAAATTGGCTAATTTAAAAAGGAATTGCAAAGTTATTTTCGGTAATAACAAAGCCAAAGGAGTTAGCACAGATACGTGTTGAACGTTTACTCAGGTTTCGAGTGTTTTTCAGGTGCATAACTATATGTATCAATCTTTTCTTCCGTAGATGAAGTTCGGTTGGTTCATCCTCTCGATTGAGGTATTTTCAAGAATCATGAAAGGTTTGAATGCAAATTGTAATCATCATGATACAAATGAGGTTTAAGATGAAATCAAGTGGCAAACTTGAAGAATTGTTTAGTTTCATATGTTATAATCAATATTTTAATTCATTTTAATTGTCCACTGTTGGTAGTCCTCAGCTGATTAGTCCACCGTTAGCTAGGAATAGTTAGCTAGGATTTTGTTAGCGTGGATTCTTAACAAAATTTCTCAATAATTAATTTGTTTGTTTCTAACAAATTTTATTCCGTCAATTGTTTTCTTCATTATGCCACTTGTTGGATTCTGATAGGTCAAAATCCAAATATGAAATTTGAATGGAAATGGTTATTTTGTGGTGAATGGATTCATATATCTGTGGATGTAAGTAGGATAGGAAATGACTGTTGAATCAGATTTGAAGAATGTACAGTGTAACTTATTAATGTGAAATCTTAAATGTTTCTCGGGTATTACCTACCCGCTAAAATATTTTCATCATTAACAGTTTGTTTGAAAGAATTTTTAATCACAATCTTTATGAAAATGTATATACATATATATACATATATATTTTCTTCAGATGTAATTATGGATTGAATGAGTCAATATAATATTAGACTCATTTGTTTTTCGATTTGAGCTAGAATAAGTAATCTCTAAAACTATTAGGATCTACATATTCTTCGCAGAATATCAATGAAGTTATGGATCAATAATTCATCGGTAATTATTAGGATCCACATATTCTTCGCAGAATATTAATGAAGTTATGGATCAATACTTCATCGTTCATTACTATTGGTACTCCCTAGTATCTATGGTGAGTATGATGTTGATGTTCGTGGGTCAGATTGTGATGTTGAGGTGTGGGATGTGGATGTTGTTGTTGGTGGTACTGGTGCTGTCGGTACTATTGTTGGTGGTACCGTTGGTGCTGGTGATGTTGCTGAAGCTGGTAAGTTTTTCACCATATTCTCCAAATTGATTACTCGAGCGCGAAGTTCGTTGACTTCTTATATTATTCCGGGATGATTGTCGGTCGTAACAAACGAATGAATAAGGTTTAAAATTTTAGATAGAATCTAATCGTGGCGAGGTATTCGGGAAATGAGTATGAAAATGGTGGTTCTAATAGGTTCACCGACAAGTGCTTCAGGTTCTTTGCCAAGAGGGAAATTTGGTTGATGAAATGATCGCCTTCTTCTCGTCTTCATTGATTCGGTCGACTACGAACTCATCAGACGAATTGGGGATGGCTGATTGATTGATTCATTCTGGTGACGATGCTTTCGGAGCTGGGGTGGGACTCCATATCGGAATCCGAGGGACTTGAACTAATGGTGAGTTCCATTGCGTACGATTGAAGAAATGATTTTTCGATATGAAATGATTTTTCGGATATCGGATGATATTCTAATTACATAGAATACCTATATATAGAACAGAAGATTTCGTAGATTACGTAGGAATTTACGAAATCTATCAGGCAAAGTTTATAGTAACAGATACCCTAAGATATGGATTAGCAGATACGCTAAGATGTGAATTTTGTCTAAACACTATTCATGCAATCAATGCAGTAAGATGTGTCTAGACTAAAGATGGTAAGCATATAATTTTTAACAAGAATGATAAGCAAAACTTTTGACATGCGGACTAGGTTCAAGTCCAGACTCATTAATATAACCTAACAACTACTAGGTCGAAGTCCAGACTCATTAATGCATCCTAACAACTACCTGTTATACACACTAATGCAGACCTGGTTCGCTAAGACCACCGCTTTGATACCAACTGTAGTGCCCCATCCTAATCCATCTGGACGAAGTCTTCAACAGTTGGTCCCATTGCGAGGTTCTGACCTCTATATGCCATGTACGACTCCATGTAATATGAGCAAATGCACAGCGGAAGATTTCTTTCATACCTGAGAATAAACATGCTTTAAAGTGTCAACCAAAAGGTTGGTGAGTTCATAAGTTTTATCATAAAACAATAAAATTCAACATTTTGATAGACCACAATATTTAAATACTGCATGGTACAAATGGGCCCGAATCCTATACCCACCTGTAATGTACATGCTATATCTTTTAAATACAGTACATCTTTCTCGTGTACGAAACCATTTTTCATAAATCATAGTAACAGTACACATATCTTGTGCACAAAAATAACATACACATAACATGTGTATAAAATCATTCTCTCGATATATAACATTCACATCAACTGGTGGCAATTATCATGTCCACATAATTCAATGGTGGCAATTATCATGTCCACATAATTCAATGGTGGCAATTATCATGTCCACATAATTCAATGGTGGCAATTATCATGTCCACATAATTCAATAATAATCCGCAGAACTTCTGTCTGCATAATAATTCATTCGAGGAATGTTTTGCTTGTGTCTATCTCGTCAAATATTTATAAAAACATTTCATGTATTCGCAGTTCAAAATATCTTTAAGAAGCATTTAATAAAGCAGTTGTAAAAATAGCGCATGTATTCTCATTCCCAAAAATGTAAAGAGTAAAAGGGAATCAAATGAAACTCACAATACTGTATTTTGTAGTAAAAATACATATGACGGCATTGAACAACTGAACAATGTAGGGTTGGCCTCGGATTCACGAACCTATATCAAGTATATGTATTAACACATATCACATTTAATCAACTAAGTTTACTTATATTTTATAATGTATTAAGTTTAATATCATTATATATATATATATATATATATATATATATATATATATATATATATATATATATATATATATATATATATATATATATATATATATTTACATTAATACTTATAATATGTTATAATATATAATTTAATTAATGTTATATCAATATGTATATGATAATATATTAGTTAATATATTAAAACATTTTAGTATGTAATATTAGTATACTTGTAATATATTTTTATATAAATATCATTTGTTTGTTAAAATAATAATTATAATAATATTAAATTAATAATAATAATACTCATAACTAGATTTAATAATGATATTGAAATAATAATTTTGATAATAACATTAGTCATTTTATTTGTAGTAATATTAATAATAAAAATAATAATAATGATAATACTAATAATAATAATGTTTAAAAAAATAATACAAGTAATGTTAATACTAATAATAATAATATTGATAATAATAATAATAATGATAGAAATAATAATAATAACAATAAAAATGTTAAATATTAATAAAAATGATATTTTTAATATTAATGTTAAAAAATGATAATTTTGATAAAATGATAATTTTTAACGTTTTTAACAATCTTATTAATAATAACGCTAATGATACAAATATTAATATTAGTCATGATAATAATCATTTTAGTTAATGATATTGATAATAATAATAATAACAATAATAATAATACTTTTGTTAATAATAATAATAATAATAATAATAATAATAATAATAATAATAATAATAATAATAATAATAATAATAATAATAATAAATAAATAAATAAATAAAATATGGTTATACCCTTTAGTAAGCCTCCTAAAAAGAATTGCTCACGACGGGGCTCGAACCTCTAACCTCTCGCTCCCCTGCTAATACCCAAGACCACTCCACCATTTTAGTTTTTCTGAATTTATTATAACCCGTTTACATATAACCCGTTTTCTGTTTCTAGTCCAATATCCAACCAAGGCTTGGCCCAACAGGAAAATATCGGCCCAATACACACAAAAGTCCATTAACCTTTTAAAACTAACCCAGATACGCAGCCCAAAAATGAAACCCATTTATCCTCTCTAATAATTCGTTGGCAATTAGTCAGTATTCGAAATATTAACAGAGGCGTATTATCATCGTCATAATCATCATTAACATCTACGGATCATCATCATCATATACCTTCACCATCATCATCATATATCGTCATTCATCATCATCATCACCGTTACTGTAATAGAAATAGGAACAGAAGAGTTCGAGCAGCAGTAGCAGTAGGTGATTTATTTGATTCGGTTTTGAGGTGTGATCGAAACCAGAAATAGCAGTCGTATGCCATAATCATAATAACGATTTATTGTATTTTAGTCTTGGTGATTTATGGCAATAGAGAGAATAGATAGACAATTATGGCAATCGTAACAAAGGTTTCGATCTTGGGTTTACAACGCAACAATAGCAGTTAAATTAAATGAGTATTTTGGGTTGGCTTTTGGTTTCGGTAATAAAGCAAAAACAGAAGAACGTATGTATTAGAAGAAACGTGTATGTGTTATCATCATTATCTTAATATACTACCATCATCATCATATAGTCCAACATCATGATCATACATCATCCTCTTCTTCGTAATCATATATCATTGTCCTTCATATTTATCCTATATCGTCACCGCCATTCACCATCATTATTTATCAACTTAGCCATCGTCCTTCCCAAATTGTTTTCGCTGAATATAAGCCATAACAGCAGAATGTATTTGCACAGAATAAGCCATAATGTGATGACCCAGAAAATTTCAACTTATTTAAATCAATTCTCTATACGATTTATTATTTTGACACGTTAAACAAAGTCTGTTAGATTGAGTCTCAAAAATTTTAGAACTGTTTCATATATACAATTACCTTTGACTACTCTCGACGATTCATGAACAATTATATGTATGTATATATATATGTACAAGTAAAAACGACTTTCCTACAGTAAACACTATTTGCTACAGTAAACACTATTTGCTACAGTAAAACACTATTTGCTACAGTAAACACTATTTGCTACAGTGAATACTATTTGATGTCGACGAACTAGCAAACAAAACGGGAAAGGCGGCCATGCGATCGCATGGCAAAAACACTGAAAACTCATGCGATCGCATGAGCTACAGTAAATCGAAAAATACTATAAAAAGGCCAGTTTGTTCGACGATATACTTACAACATATTTTCTTATGTAAATTGAATTTTAATTTATAATTATAATTATAATTTTAATTTAAGTTAATAATAATAAAGTATATTCGAGGGTGTTTTAATTCGGGTTTCAAACCGCTTTAAGCTAAGGAAATATTGGGTATTGTTTGGGGTATTGTTCTTGAATCCAAGGCCAACCATACAGTCGTCTACCGTCATTACGTCTACGCAATTTGCCTACAATATTGAGTCTCAATATTGAACTGTGAGTTATAGTCTCCCTTTTTAAATGCTTTAAATATTTTTGGGCTGAGAATACATGCAATTTATTTTAAACGCAATAAGACACAAGTACATACAAAATTCTACACTGAGTTAAACCGAAAATCCCTTAGCTTTGGTAACTAGTAGCTGCCAGTACATAGGATATGGACTGGTGGGCGCGAATAATTGTATATGGATCCATAGGGCTTGACATCCCCGTCCGAGCTAGAGCGCTAGCCTTTTAACGGACGTATGTTATTTGAGTTTAAGACACGTTGGTTTGCGTGTATTAAAACGAATGGGGTAATTATCACTATAGCGTTAAGTTTAGTTACCAGGGTGCTCTGTTACGTAGAATCTATTGATAAACTTTTGATGAAATCTTGTGGTCTATCTTTATACATGTTTATGACTCGAGCAATTAAACCTATAACTCACCAACATTCGTGTTGACTTTTTAGCATGTTTTATTCTCAGGTCCTTAGAATGCTTCCGCTGTGATGTGCTTGTTGACTGCATGGAGTCTCTCATGCTTTGTACAAAGTTTATTGCATTCAAAATAAAACTGCGTTGTGTAATAAATAACTGGACTGTGATGTCAACCTGTAAATTAAAGACTTATGTATTTCGGGGTTTTGCTTATACCTAAGCACTCACTCACATGTTTATAACTTTCTATGTTTAGAAAGTCACTTATTTTAATGAATGCAATATTTTATCAAAACGTATCATATAGAGGTCAAAACCTCACTGTGGAATCAATGATTAACGTGCCGCGTCAATAGCGATTTTGACGGGTCGTTACAGTTGGTATCCGAGCTTGAGGTCATAGGGAACCAGAAATTTCATTAGTGTGTTTAACTGGTAATTGTTAGGATGCATTAGTGAGTCTGGACTATGACCATATCCGTTTTTACTGATTTTTGCTTATTATTTGGTTAAAAACATTATATGTGATATATTTATATGCTAACGTAATTGTTGTTTCAATTATGTGATAGATGACTTCCTCTAATCCTATCATTTTGTACGACTCGGAATCGGACACTGAATCTATTCTATCCACAACTGAAAAGGGCGTTCCAATACCTATTAAAGAAGAAATTGTGTTAGCCGGGGAATCTCAACTCCCGGTAAACCCAGAGGAGGTTCCAGCTCCACCCAGCTTTAGTTTTCCGGAGCCACAGTATCGTTGGCATGGACCCATGATCCCTGGAGTAAACGAGGATCGTCCATTTCTAAACAAATATGGACATTGGTCCAGATATACCGCCGACGGGCGGGTTGTGCCGATTACGCCTGGCAGATTTCGGTTCATGACCACCGGTACATTTTCTTGCAGTTCGTCATCATATTCTCCTACACATGACTTAGACAGTTCGTCATCAGACGAGATCAGTAAGGAGGAGGATTTCGCTAATGAAATAAAAGAGATCACTAAGGAGAAATTCCAACTTGCTATAGATAATAAAAACAACCACAATAATAAAATGTCCTTAATTATTAAAAAAGAACAGGACCATTAGATCCGTAACCACCCTTATTGTATTAAACCCACTGAGGCAACGGGTACCTCAAAACCCCAACCAAAAATAAAATACACTGCCAGAATGTCTGTCGGACCATGTGCACACAAACAATTGGCAGAGAGAACCAAATGGGAAGAAGTTTCTGATAGTTCTGAATAAACGACCTCGCAACCATAAATCTTCCATGCGCTATTTTATTGCTTATGTGTGCTACTCTATCTTGTTATGTAAAATAAGCATATATAAAATATCAGTATTGTATGGTATTGTATTATTTTGGTTTATTAATAATAAATGCATGGAATGATTATTTGTATTATTACTACTTCTTATTATTATTATTACATAATAATGTAGTAACTCGCTATAATTTTTCATAGTGGAATATTATTAGGATTTTAGTAGTTAATTCCTTGTACTAGCTATTATGTATGAACTTAACGGGTAGGTAATACCCTAGAAATAATTATAAAATGCTAATAAGAAGAAAAGGCTTTTATAATAATCGGTTCATATTATTAATATGCTACGATTAACTATTGACAACTCATTTTACCTATAATATTCTATATGATTAAATTATATCTGTTGTGTTTATTGAAGAAACATGTCTCAAATGTCGGATGCTGAGTTTGAGCAACTAGTCGAGAAACGTGTGAATGAAAGAATTGTTGCAACCGAAGCAGCAAAAGCAACAGCCGAAGCAGCAGCCAAAGCAGCAGCCGTAAACACAAATTCACGAAACGGATGCTCATACAAAACTTTTCAAGGATGCAAACCACAGACGTTTAGTGGAACTGAGGGACCAGTCGGTCTAACCCGATGGTTTGAAAAGATGGAGTCCGTTTTCAAAATCAGTAATTGTGCGAACGGAGACAAGTCAAAGTATGCTTCGTGCACGTTGCAAGATGGTGCACTTACTTGGTGGAACAATTATGCTAAAGCAGAAGGAATAGATACGGCATATGATATCTCTTGGGAAGAACTGAAAAAGATGCTAATCGAGGAGTACTGTCCTCGAAACGAGATCAGAAAAATGGAATCTGAGTTACGTAATCTGAAGGTTATCGGCGCTAATCTCAATAACTATGAAAAGCGTTTCATGGAACTAGCCTTGTTGTGTCCCGAATTGGTGCCAAACGAGAAACGAAAGATAGAAATGTATATTGACGGTTTATCGATCAATATCAAAGGAAATGTTACATCGTCCAAACCGAATACGATGCAGGAAGCCATGACAATGGCACACCAACTCATGGACCAAATCACAGAGAGTTCGATTAAGGCACCAATTACCGAAGTCAAGACAACTGAAGGAAAGAGGAAATGGGAAGACTATAAGGGCAAAAGTACTCACCTGAAGAAACAAGAAACTTTTAAAGGTAAACAAGATGGGGCAACTGCAAGTCCAAACTATAAGGGACCCCATCCGTTCTGCAAAAGTTGTTACACACATCATGCAGGTTATTGCCAAGTGATCTGTGATAAGTGCAACAAGAAAGGACATGTGGCGAAAGATTGTTATGCCACCGTTTCTGAAGTAAAGACAAAACTGACCGATGTCAAGAAATATTTTGGATGCGGGAAGTCTGGTCACTTTATAAATCAATGCCCTGATAAGGAGAAGAACAAAGAACCCGCACGTGGGAGGGCATTTAATGTTAGTGCCAGTAAAGCACGTGAGGATCCTAATCTTGTCACGGGTACGTTTACCGTTAATAATCAACTAGCTTCTATTATGTTTGATACGGGTGCTGATAGAAGTTATATGTGTAAAGACTTTAGTTTTAAACTAAAATGTGCATCATTACCTCTAGACGATAAATATACTATTGAATTAGCTAATGGTAAACTGATAAAAGCCGATAAAATTTGCCATGGTTGCGAAATGAATCTCGCTGGTGAAACCTTCAAAATTGATTTGATACCCGTAGAATTAGGAAGTTTTGATGTAATCGTTGGCATGGACTGGATGTCCAAAACAAGAGCGGAAGTTGTTTGCGCTGAGAAAGCAATCTGCATCCCTCGTAAGGATGAAACGTCATTAATGATTTATGGGGAGAAGAACAACTCAAAACTGAACTTTATCAGCTGTATGAAGGCCCAGAAACTTATAAGAAAAGGTTGTTATGCTATTCTTGCACACGTAAAGAAGATCGATACTGAAGAAAGAAGCATTGATGACATGCCGGTTGTAAGAGAATATCCCGGAGTATTTCCAGAAGAATTACCGGGGCTACCTCCACACAGATGTGTAGAATTCCAGATTGATCTCATACCAGGAGCTGCACCTGTAGCCCGATCTCCATATAGACTTGCACCTTCAGAAATGAAAGAATTACAAGACCAGTTGCAAGAATTATCAGACCGTGGATTTATTCGTCCTAGTTTTTCACCTTGGGGTGCTCCTATTCTGTTCGTCAAGAAGAAGGATGGATCTATGAGAATGTGCATAGATTACCGAGAATTAAATAAATTAACGATCAAGAATCGGTACCCATTACCGAGGATTGATGATTTGTTTGATCAATTGCAAGGATCAAGTGTTTATTCTAAGATTGATCTACGCTCCGGATATCATCAGCTGAGAGTGAAGGAAGAAGATGTTCCTAAAACAGCGTTCAGAACCCGTTACGGTCACTATGAATTTTTAGTCATGCCTTTTGGATTGACTAATGCTCCAGCAGTATTCATGGATCTAATGAATCGCATCTGTAGACCGTATTTAGACAAATTTGTCATTGTTTTTATCGACGACATATTGATTTACTCGAAGAACAAGGAAGAACATGAGCAACACTTAAGACTGGTACTGGAGATACTCAAGAAAGAAGAATTGTACCCAAAATTTTCGAAGTGTTATTTCTGGTTACAAGAAGTACAATTTTTAGGCCATGTTGTCAGTAAACATGGAATTAAAGTTGACCCCGCCAAGATCGAAGCCATTAGTAAATGGGAAACCCCGAAGACTCCAACACAAATTCGCCAATTCTTAGGTCTTGCTGGTTACTACCGAAGATTCATTCAAGATTTCTCTAGAATCGCCAAACCCTTAACTGCATTGACTCAAAAGGGAAAGAAGTATGATTGGTCCACAGAACAGGAATCCTCATTCCAGTTATTAAAGAAGAAGTTAACGTCTGCACCCATTTTGTCATTACCGGAAGGAAATGATGATTTCGTGATCTATTGTGATGCTTCACGCCAAGGTTTAGGATGTGTATTAATGCAACGCACAAAAGTCATCGCATATGCCTCACGACAACTAAAAATTCATGAAAAGAACTATACGACGCACGATTTAGAACTTGGAGCAGTAGTTTTTGCACTCAAAATATGGAGACACTATCTATATGGCACCAAGTGTACAGTGTACACCGACCATAAGAGTCTTCAGCATATTTTTGATCAAAAACAACTCAATATGAGGCAACGTCGCTGGGTAGAGTTGTTAAACGATTACGATTGTGAAATCCGTTACCACCCCGGAAAAGCTAATGTTGTAGCTGATGCCCTAAGTCGAAAAGAAAGAGTAAAACCTCTTAGGGTCCGAGCTTTGAATATTACAATTCGTACTGATCTCACAAAGCAAATTCAAGCAGCACAGTTAGAAGCTTTAAAAGAAGAAAACGAAAAAGGTGAAATGAGCAAAGGGTTAGAAAAACAACTTGAAGTAAAAGCCGATGGAACCCTGTATTTTGCTGGTAGGATATGGGTACCAAGACATGGTAACCTAAGGCAACTAGTACTAGATGAAGCACACAAAACGAGGTACTCAATTCACCCAGGAAACGGGAAAATGTACCACGATCTCAAGAAGTTTTATTGGTGGCCTAATATGAAGACAGAAATTGCTACTTATGTAAGCAAATGTTTGACGTGTGCAAAGGTCAAAGCTGAGCACCAAAAGCCGTCAGGATTACTGCAACAACCGGAAATTCCGCAGTGGAAATGGGAAAGAATAACCATGGATTTCATTACGAAATTGCCAAGGACTACAAGTAGTCATGATACTATTTGGGTGATAGTTGATCGTCTAACTAAATCAGCTCACTTTCTACCAATAAAAGAGACAGACAGTATGGAGAAATTAGCACGCCTATATTTGAAGGAAGTAGTTTCCAGGCATGGTGTACCTATCTCCATCATATCTGATCGCGACACCCGATTCACATCACGTTTTTGGCAGTCATTACAAAAAGCATTGGGAACTCGATTAGATATGAGCACCGCTTATCACCCACAGACAGATGGTCAAAGTGAAAGAACAATACAAACATTGGAAGACATGTTACGGGCATGCGTAATTAACTTTGGAACCAGTTGGGATCGACACTTGCCGTTGGCAGAATTTTCATACAATAACAGCTATCATACGAGCATCAACGCAGCGCCATTTGAAGCACTTTACGGTAGAAAGTGCAGATCTCCTATATGTTGGAGTGAAGTAGGAGAAAGACAACTTACTGGACCAGAAATTATTCACGAAACCACCGAAAAGATCATACAAATACAACAGCGATTGAAAACGGCCATGAGTCGCCAAAAGAGTTATGCTGATGTAAGAAGAAAACCGCTAGAATTTCAAGTGGGCGACAAAGTCATGTTGAAAGTGTCACCCTGGAAAGGTGTTGTGCGATTCGGTAAACGAGGAAAGCTAAGTCCTAGGTACGTAGGACCCTTTGAAATCACCGAAAGAATTGGAGCAGTTGCTTATCGATTAAATCTACCGCAAGAACTTAGTAGTGTTCATGACACATTTCACGTGTCAAATTTGAAGAAATGTTTAGCTGAAGAGGATGTCGTAATTCCTCTTGACGAAATACGAATCAATGATAAACTCCATTTTGTCGAAGAACCTGTTGAAATCATGGACCGTGAGGTCAAACAATTAAAACAAAGCAAAATACCGATAGTTAGAGTTCGTTGGAACGCTAGACGAGGACCCGAGTTTACTTGGGAACGTGAGGATCAAATGAAGCAAAAGTATCCACATTTGTTCACTGATATCGCTCATAAAACAGGTACTACTCAAAATTTCGGGACGAAATTTTCTTTAACGGGGAGGTTATGTGATGACCCGGAAAATTTCAACTTATTTAAACCAATTCTCTATACGATTTATTATTTTGACACGTTAAACAAAGTCTGTTAGATTGAGTCTCAAAAATTTTAGAACTGTTTCATATATACAATTACCTTTGACTACTCTCGACGATTCATGAACAATTATATGTATGTATATATATATGTACAAGTAAAAACGACTTTCCTACAGTAAAACACTATTTGCTACAGTAAAACACTATTTGCTACAGTGAAAACGTATTTTGCTACAGTGCTACAGTGAAAACGACTTTGCTACAGTGATTTGCTACAGTAAACACTATTTGCTACAGTAAAACACTATTTGCTACAGTAAACACTATTTGCTACAGTGAATACTATTTGATGTCGACGAACTAGCAAACAAAACGGGAAAGGCGGCCATGTGATCGCATGGCAAAAACACTGAAAACTCATGCGATCGCATGAGCTACAGTAAATCGAAAAATACTATAAAAAGGCCAGTTTGTTCGACGATATACTTACAACATATTTTCTTATGTAAATTGAATTTTAATTTATAATTATAATTATAATTTTAATTTAAGTTAATAATAATAAAGTATATTCGAGGGTGTTTTAATTCGGGTTTCAAACCGCTTTAAGCTAAGGAAATATTGGGTATTGTTTGGGGTATTGTTCTTGAATCCAAGGCCAACCATACAGTCGTCTACCGTCATTACGTCTACGCAATTTGCCTACAATATTGAGTCTCAATATTGAACTGTGAGTTATAGTCTCCCTTTTTAAATGCTTTAAATATTTTTGGGCTGAGAATACATGCAATTTATTTTAAACGCAATAAGACACAAGTACATACAAAATTCTACACTGAGTTAAACCGAAAATCCCTTAGCTTTGGTAACTAGTAGCTGCCAGTACATAGGATATGGACTGGTGGGCGCGAATAATTGTATATGGATCCATAGGGCTTGACATCCCCGTCCGAGCTAGAGCGCTAGCCTTTTAACGGACGTATGTTATTTGAGTTTAAGACACGTTGGTTTGCGTGTATTAAAACGAATGGGGTAATTATCACTATAGCGTTAAGTTTAGTTACCAGGGTGCTCTGTTACGTAGAATCTATTGATAAACTTTTGATGAAATCTTGTGGTCTATCTTTATACATGTTTATGACTCGAGCAATTAAACCTATAACTCACCAACATTCGTGTTGACTTTTTAGCATGTTTTATTCTCAGGTCCTTAGAATGCTTCCGCTGTGATGTGCTTGTTGCCTGCATGGAGTCTCTCATGCTTTGTACAAAGTTTATTGCATTCAAAATAAAACTGCGTTGTGTAATAAATAACTGGACTGTGATGTCAACCTGTAAATTAAAGACTTATGTATTTCGGGGTTTTGCTTATACCTAAGCACTCACTCACATGTTTATAACTTTCTATGTTTAGAAAGTCACTTATTTTAATGAATGCAATATTTTATCAAAACGTATCATATAGAGGTCAAAACCTCACTGTGGAATCAATGATTAACGTGCCGCGTCAATAGCGATTTTGACGGGTCGTTACAGTGGAAGGTGTGTTTGTTGGTGAGGGTCCACAGAAAAGAAAAAAAAGAAGAAGCAGCTACATAAATTGTGTTTAGTGGCCACGTGATTTAGAAAGGAAAAGGAGAAAGTGTATGTTGTGGTGTACTACACAAAAAGAAAAAAAAGGTGTTTGGGTCACGGGTTACAACAAAAACAAAAAATAATGTTTGACAAAGTTGATGGAAGCTAGTGAAGAGTGATGAAGGTATTTGAAGTGGTTCGGTGTTGCCATGGTGGTCCTTGATGGTGATTGAAGACGGAAATAGAAAGTAGCGTAACAGTAGCCATCGTAAAAAAAATAATAATGATGGTGTTAGGTTGTAAAAAGGTGATGATCAAATGGGTGGTGGGTTATTGTACATGGTGGAAGAGGGTAGCCGTTGGTGGCTCGTGATGGTGGAAGTTAAATCAAAAACAGAAAGGAACAAGCTGCAGTAGTGTATCGATTAGTTTGGGTTTAGTTGTGTAGCTGTAATAGCAGGTTAGCACACAACAACTCTTCAGTTTTTGGGCTTGTTTGTCGATAATAGCCATAAGAAAACAAGTGGGTATTCAATATAGTAGTTTAATGAAGAGTTGAGGTTGAAACAGAAGTATATCGAAGAAAGAAAGAAAAAAAATTGTTTGGTGTCTATTGAAGAAAAAGATTGTTTGGGTGGTGGTGGTGATATTCAATATCACATCTCCCCATTCATGCAGAACTAGAAAGATACATATATTATTTAACTTATATATAATATTAATAATAATTAATAATAATAATATTCCATCAATCATAAAATTATCATGTTGCAAGATTGAAAGGTACGTGTAACAAAATAAACACAGTATATTTAATCAATCAATCTAACACAGTACTCATTCAAATAATATGGTATCTTTATTCAATCACGGATATATTTTCATCTTATTGAAAACAGAATAATATTAATAACTTAATAATTAAGCAAAGACACAATATCACATGTTTAATTTGAAAGCCATCATGTGTCGACAGTTTAATAGGGATAGTATTTTGTACACCGTTGTTAATCAGTGGCGGATAAAAGTTCACAAAAAAAAATCCCAAATTTTTATAATAATTTTCTTTATTTATTTCAGTCATTATGGTATAAAATTCGGTCATTAATTTATTAAATAAAAATTACATCAACTGTCCCTCTCAATTTTGGGTAAAATATAAAAAGTGTTAAAATTAAATAATTAGATCCTAAATATACTTTTAATAAGCCTATAACTTATATAACTCATTTTCGGATCACCTTTTATTTTAAAATTACATAAGTTCGTATTTAACTTGCTTAATATCAATCAGAATATCAAAGGAGTATTACAATCATTCAATATTTATTTTTAATATACTTTATTTATATATAGATATGTCTTAAATAATAATAATATATATTATTTTATTTTACATTATTAATTCTAACAATTACTTCATGTAATATTTCAATTTATATTTCTAATTATTATTTATATATATATTCACACATATCTATTTACAATTAATTGTTCGTGAATCGTCAAGAGCAGTCGAAGGTCAATTGAATATATGAAACAGTTCAAACTTTTTGAGACTCAACCTTACAGACTTTGCTTATCGTGTCAAAGATATTAAATCGTATCGAGAGTTTGGTTTAAAATTAGTCGAAATTTTCCGGGTCACTACAGATGCACGCTATGAAAGTTGGTTGTGAATTATGTCAAGGACCACACCTCACAAATGATTGTAATCAGGCAACTATGGAAGAACGGGTGAACTAATTGGGTAATCAATACAATAATCAGTACCAAGGAGGTAGTTCAGGTTATCAGAGGAATGGACCACTAGGGTTCATTAATCGAAACCAGAATCAGCATCAAGTTGGCAAAGTTCCTTCCTTAGAAGAGTTATTAGGGGTTTCATAATAAAGACGAATGAAAGTATTACGGCCTTAAGACAAGACAGTGATGTGACAAAGCAACAATTGAGGCTTCAACAGGATTCAATGCAGAATTTGGAACAGGAAGTGGGTCATATATCCCAAGTGTTAACGGAGAGACCACCGGGTGCTCTCGCATCAACTACCCAAATGAACCCTAACGTCAATGGGCAGCCCCGAACAATCTTGACTAATAACCATCGAAGTGATATGAAGAATAAAGATCCTCAGGTTTCTACCTATTCACAGGTGAATGTTGTTTCTAGCTTTGAGGGATATGATTCCGATGAGGTTATTCCGACTTATACTCATAATGGTGAAGACTGCTGGATTAGAGTTAGTGATATAACTCCCACGTATGGTAATTACTTAATGAGTTTAATGACGGGGAGTTCTTCTAGTTCGGGTAATCAAGAGTCTGAGGTGAAAAGTGTTAAGACGACCGAGTCTCCCAAGTTTAGGATGAATAATGATGAGAAGATTGAAGTGGAAGAAAAGGTGATATCTTCACCTAAGTTGCAGGTTTACAAGCCGCCCATTCCATATCCGAAAGCCATCCAATCCCAGCAATCAAAGGAAACTGTTTGTAAGCTGCCTGACAATATTGATAATATTTGTGTGAATGTACCTTTGGTTGATGTTCTTGCAGGTATGCTCAATTATGGGAAATTTTTAAAAGATTTAATGGAGAAGAAGGGTGAGCACGAGCAGGCATCCTTCGCGTTTCTTGAAGCGGAGTGTGCTGCTATTTTGGAAAAAAGTAATATGCCACCAAAGTTAGGTGATCCAGGGCCATTCATAGTGCCCTGTAGGATTGATGACTCTGAAATTTTTAAGTGTTTAACTGATTCAGGTGTGAGTATCAATCTTATGCCGTTATCTGTTTATTCACGCTTGGGTTTGAATGAGCTTAAGTCGACTAATACTGGAGTTATATTGGTTAACCAGTCGAATAGTAAACCCATAGGAATTGCTGAAAATTTGGTGGTTAAGGTAGGCAAATTAGAGTTTCCAGCTGATTTTGTAGTTGTTGATATGCCAGAAGATAAGGTTGTACCCATTGTTTTAGGTAGACCATTTTTAGTAACTGCCGGTGCATTAACTGACCGGAGGACTTGTAAATTGATTTTGAGGGATAGAGGTAAAACCTTAAGCTTTCAGACTAATTTTAGTGTTAAACCACCACTCGCACCTGTAGATTATGTGAATGTAATTACTAGTGTTGAAACTGAAGCTAGTAAACCGAATAAGTGTGGGGGAAAGATAGAGGAGAAGCTTATTGATAAACCGCCCGAGGATAGTGTTATTGATAAATCAATAAGGAGGTTGTACAATCGGGTTAGGAATTCAATGTCTGAGAAATATGAGCATGTTAGGAATAAATTGGTTTCAAATATTTCTAGAAAGGAAAAGAAAAAACTTAGTGAGTTTACCAAGGAGTCAAAGATGGCGGATGTTTGGTTATTAAATGCGATTGGTTATAGAAATTCGATTAAAGGTTCTGGTGGGTTGAAGGATGGAACCGTGTATCATTCGGGCATCAGTTGAGAGGAAGGTGGAGTCTAGTGCAAGACTCGTTAATAAACTTGCACAATGTATATCCTTGTAACCTTGTATATTGCGTGAGTTTTAAAACTAAAAAAACCCTAAAAATTTGAAAAACCCAAAAATTCAAAAATAGTTTTTTTTTTCTTTTTGTGTTTTGTTCTTTTGTAATCATTGCAGGTACCATCATGTGATGACAATCGAGGATGGCCGTCAGTGCAGAGCCGTCTGTCACTCCGTTTCACGATTATGTTGCCGGTTATGTTTTTCCCATTCACTCTATTGTCCTCTCGAATTTATATTTTATTTACATGATTTCATGTAAATGAGGACATTACATGATCTTAAGTGTGGGGGGAGAGATATAAATTCTCGCGAATGTAATACACTTGGCTTGAGTTTTATTTTTGACTAAATTGTTGAAAAAATTAGGAATTTTTAAAAATTTTGAAAGCTTGTCTCAAAACCGAGATGGTTTTGAAAGCACATAACCTTAAAACCCATAATTTTCGAAAAACTTGTTTTGTGTAAAAATTTAGTTAGTTTTCTCGTTCTTAAAATATAAAAATGGTTTTCTTAAGGTCTTGTTTTCCCTAAGGCCAAATTCTTCTTGGTTTCGCACGTGGTGCTCTTGATTCGGGGTAATGAAGCTTTTGGGTGATTATAAGTTCGATTTTGAAGACTATATTTGATTGAAGGCTTGAACCTTGCGCTTGTTTTGTTGAAGACTACACGATATGGATTTAATGATTTTGAAGACGATATCGGTGTGTTTTTGATTCTATTATTACTGAAGACTTGTTCAAGTATGTTATTTTTGTTAGAGTTGATATTGTTTGAAGATAGACTTGCTTGAGGACAAGCAAGGTTCAAGTGTGGGGGATTTTGATATTGCCTCATTTATACATATTTTTACTCGCAATATCGGGTCGTTTATATTTGGTTTTTGGATATAAATTGAAGAAATGGTGAATAAATTGTTAAAGTTTGAGTTGTTACATTCCTACAAGATGGTTTGAAGAGTTATATTGTTTTGGAAGATATTTGGGTGAAAGTTTCACTGTTTTCAAGAAGGAAATCGAAAGTCGAAGCAAAGCATCGAAGTTTATTGTTGAAACAGGAAATACTGGTCGAAACAGCACATCTCGCGGCCGCATCAACCTTTAATGCGGTCGCGATTTTGGTAGTTGCCCGTGATTAAATTCTCGCGGTCGCATTGCATTAACAGAAATTCGGAAACAAAGATCAAGGAATCTCGCGCTCACATCACACTACAATGCGGTCGCGATTTTTGATGAAGACTCGCGGTCGCGATCCACCTTAATACGGCCGCGAGATTTCAGCCAACTTCAGATTTTTTATTTACTATTTAAACGCGTTTTAGCCCTTTTTAGGGTATTCAGTTTTCTAAGATGAATTTTGGTTCTCTAGCAGCTAGGTTACGCATCTTATAGCTTTTCTATCAACTTTTCATTGGGTTTACATTATTGCAATAATTTTGGTTAGTGTTAATCTTTCTATTACTTTTATTTACATTCAATTTAATGAATTCAATTGTTTATCTTTTATTCTCTTGTGTTCTTTGCTTTAATATGAGTAGCTAAATTAGTTGTATCTACTTAGATGATTGAACTAAGGTGAAGGATTGCTATCTTATGAATTAAACGATTAGATCTCATTATTCATATATTGTTTAGCTAAGAACGAATGTTATAAGGGTTAATCAATTAGTTGAAGTTGCAGAGTTTATTAACTAGTAAACGAGAGTTGAATAAGTGTTGATCTTTACTAGGTTATTGAACGTGAATAACTTAGGACTTTAGTTAGTTATATACGGGAGACCGGTGTAATTAATTAACTAGTAATTAAACTATGAGAAACCTTGATAATTGTGGAATTGTTAGGGATACTTAACTAATTCAAGCTAGATTAATGTATTGTTTAATATCTTGGTAACTAGATTAGAGAATTAGGATCAATGAGAGTTGAGCTAAGGATTTAGTTGATAATCTGTGAGAATCGAGAGATAATTACAGTGTTACCACCATTATAATTGTTTTTAAAGTGAACTTAACAGCAATCCTGATCCAAGTGAATTGATTCTAAGTGGATACCTTTGTCTTTATTGATTTAATTTAATCTTATTACGCAATTGTTTTCTGAACAAAACAACCCCATTTTTTTACTAGAATAATTATTAGTTAAAGTTTCTGATAAAACTGCTCTCTATGGACGAACTGGTCAGCATTACTTATAAATTACTGCACGATCAGGATTAGTTGCCTATATTGTGTGATAATTATTGGGTAGTTTTTACTAGTTATTTTTAGAGTATGAAATTACACATCAGTAACAGTCGTTTTAAAGGTGCTGACCTTCAATTCCTAGTGTGAGCCGCGCCGTGGCAGGGAAGTGGCGTGCCGCGCCTAGGTACAGACTGAAATGCTTAGTAAAAAAAAAGTTTTGTGTTAATTAACGGGTTGGGTCGTTACATCTAATAAAATAAAATTCTTGCTTTTCAAAAAAAAAAAAAAAAGACAAAAAAGAAAAATAGGGTGTAAAACTGAAAAGTTATCACAAAATACGTGTCACTTTTTCTTACACTATGTTCTTTTTGTCTGCGGGCAATAGTATTTCTCGCGTTGGTTACTGTAGCTGCGTGCATAAAGCCATTTCATCTTCTTCTTTTTCTTTTTTTACCTTCATTTGCACTTATATATTGCTTTATTGTTTAAAGATGTTATCGGATCGGATTTGGGCTGGTTCTAGGTAATCTTGTATCCGAACTCGATTAAGAAATCATGTCTCAAATGCGGACCCATACCCGTCGAGTCTCATTACATACTAATTGTCGGGTTATCAGATTTTCCCGTGGTAAATGAAGATCTCCATTTACTTAGTTATTCTCTGGTTAACAAGTTTTTCTGTGTGAATCGAATATCCTCCTAATTCTCATTCAACATTTACCTATTTATATTTTTATTTTAATAATGCTAATAATATGAGTAATAATTTTAAAAAAATTAATTACATATAAATATTTAACAATTGTATATTGTAACTTAGATTATTATTATTATTATTATTATTATTATTATTATTATTATTATTATTATTATTATTATTATTATTATTATTATTATTATAATTAATTAATAATAATAATAGTAATTATTATTATTATTATTATTATTATTATTATTATTATTATTATTATTATTAATTTTTAATTCTATTATTGTTATTACTGAAACTGAAATTTCCATCGAGTCAGTTGTACGGGTCGTGTACGCGAGTTTGTGTTAAATCATTTCCATACCCGAACGCAAACTTTTTTTAAATCATCTTCATACTTGGCCCGAGAGCCGATTACCTAGACCCAAAACGCACTATGTTTTTAATCTATTAGTTTTCCTTCACTTTTATTCCCCAACTTCTAGCTAACAAACTCTACTTTTTTGTCGTTCTAACAAAAGATAAAAAAATATAATAATGTTAGAAAATAGGAATTCAGTTAATGTAGAAGAATATTCAAATTTTATTTGAATAAAATTAAATGTAAATCTAAAATAAAATAGAATAGAAATTAAAAATAAATCAACCTTTGTATTTGTATAATGGAATTTTATAAAGATAGCCGTAGGGGCTATCTTTAAGATTCTAGGACATGCATGATTTATTTGTACTATACTAATAACCACCATACTATGTTTATAACTACCTCACTAATATTTATTTATGTACCATCATTTAAGCATCTAAAAATTTCTTAAGCATAGCCCTTAAGGCTATGTTTAGAAAAATCCTTATATAATATGGGAAGTGACAATGATTGCTTTCGATTTGTGAAAATGGTGCAACTTCGGTTGGCACTTCGAAGTCCAAAGTTAAAAGAAAGCTAATTTGAATGTTTCGAACAGTGTTGACTCGATTAATGATGTGGTCGATAATTTTGATCTTGTTGAGAATGTTGATGCAACTAAAGTTGGTAGATAATGTTAGAAAATGAAGTAGGATTCTTCATTTTGTGGGTATGTTAAGTGATTTACGTTCTCTTTAAGATAAGACAAGTCAAATCGTTTCATCAAAGTGGAGAGGAAATTTGTTAAACTAGTTTTTAAGACCAAGAAATCTGGTTTTGTTGTGAATAAGTTAGAAATCTTTTTTTAGCGATATTGAAGACTGTGACGGGTCCTCGAGTTAGTATTGTTTTTAATTTTGTTCGGCGACACTTTTTTTTTTTTTTAGATGTGTTTGGGTTTGATACTATGTGTTGTAGTGTAATGTTTTTATTTTGGGTCACTCGACCGATTTTGGTCTTGAATCCTTCTGTCTTTAGGTTGATTTTGCTTAGTTTATTATTATTATTTTTTTGCTTTGATATTTTGTTTATTATTTTTCCCGTCTCATATTAATTGCCTACAATCAAAAAACACAAGTTTCAAGAATCATTATATTATATTTTTTGTTACTTTACAAGTTAACTTTTACTTTTTATCAATTTTTTTCGTCTTACACGCATAAAATAATGATCTAAAAAATCTTACCTTATTTTTTTTTATCTATTTATATATTTTATAAACAGATAAAAAATGAAATAATCCGATTATTTTTTGAGATTGTCTAACCATAGACCTTATACTTAAGGAATTTTCAATGCATAATTTATTGTATATTTGGATGAGGTGGTTTTTAAAAGTCATTGAGAAGTTATTAAATTGTACAATAGTTTAATTCATGTACAATAGGGCTAATGGTACCGTTAATTTGATAGTTCAAAATGAAATACTCCGTATTAAAGAATTAGTTATGGATCCAGGGAATAGTTAATAGTGTTTTGGGGCTTCTCTATGCTCCCTTTTTTTTTTTTTTTTTTAAATTTTTTTTTCGACGAAAAAGACGATAACTTTATTAACTATCCATTCATCAAAAAGATGAACGATTCAAAACGAGAAGATACAAAGGGAAATCCACATGCCTCAAAGCAAGAAAGTAAACTCAACTAAACAAAACCAAATGACTTAAGAAAACCTATAACAAAGCACAAAAGGAACAAAAAATCACATAACGAAAGCTAACGACCACCGTCCTTCACCGTACTGGAAGAAACGTTCTTGCCCTTGTCTTTGATAATCGGCCTCGAAAACTTACCGTCGAGTTATTCGTACGTAACCTTTTTCTTACTTCTAGATTAATACGTAAATCTAGTAGGAGAGCTGACATTGGATGAAACCGAAGGACCCTCAATCCCATCAATACCAGACTCGGATCCGATGTCTACCTTAGCCCGAACATCATTTGCTACAACCTGCGAGCTTTCCACGACACCATCTTCGTCCCTTAAGTGCAAAGGAGCGGGTAAAACGAGAGAGTATTATTTTGTGGTTTCTCTCACTTTCGCCCAAAAAAAAACTCTAAACTTAAAAATTCAATTTCAATTCAGGAAGAAGTAAAAACAATATAGCATTCTTTGAGCTGTATCATTTTCAATTCTATCTATCCTTTCAATATTTCAAATTCAAATAGTATTAATAATATCACAATATCCAGATCCGGCGGCGATCAAATGGAGAAAGAGACCAATAACAACACCAACGGCGGCAGCGGTTACTGGTGGTGGGCCGCCGCTAGTGGTGTACAAGTTGTTTATGGAATATACTCGATCCGTAAAGGCTACTCCGGTGACTCACGTCTCATGCCGCTAAAAGCTTTTGGTATAGCTTCTTTATTCGTTGGCGCTACCGCCACTGCCACCGTCGGAACCCTAAGTGCCTCTGGCATCCACTCGGTCCGCTCTCTACCTTAATTTTACGATTAATTTTTCATATTCTGAAATTACATTTGTACAATGATTGGTTAGGTTTAGGTCATGAAACGCCCAATTTGTGTTAATTATGTTGAATTGAATGTACGGGTGATTGTTGAATTGTTTTTTACTAATTATTTTGAAATTTGTTTAGTTTTAGGTTAGATTTTTTTAAGTACTCAAATATAACTCAAAGCTCATTTTCATCATGTGTTTTCAGTTATTTTCGAGTTAATGTGTAAGTAGGTGTATTTTCATTTGGATTGGGAATCCGATAAATCGATAATCATAGTAGACTAGGAGTAAAAACTATTGCCAACAACTATGTGAATGATTGCAGTTATGATGTTGTAGCTCATGTGGTAAGAAAATTAGAAATAAAATTGAGACGCCATGAAAATGGTAAAATCAAATTTTCATGGGTTTTAAATCCTGTCTGAAATTTACTTTAGGCTCTAAGAGTCAGTCAAGTCGCCAATAAATCGACGCTATAAATACATATGTATGGTGTTTTTAAGGATGGTGAATTATCACTACCCCTTTTAAATGTGACAGAGTATATGTGAAATACATTTGTTTTGTTTTCATTTCATTGTTAAAAGTACTTACCTGAATGAGGTTAGTACCGCATTTGTTATGTGAATTACCACATTTTTTTGATGCAAACAGAAACCCTTTGCATTAAGCTGCTTCTGTGTGGTTCTTATGGCTCATGTGACCTTCAACTTGATATCACTTTTCTTGATCTCTATTTGATCTATGTGCATATGTTGAATTGGTTAGTCTACTGATAAATGTTTCGACTGTATTTGCGAGTCTTGGTTGATGTACATGTGTTGTGTATGTTGTTTTCATATTCAAGTAAAAGTGCTAAGTGTGATGGCCTTGTTTAGCATTTACCTTGCCACTAATTTGTTGAGATTGCTCACATTAATGAAATAAAACAACATTTCAATAACAATGGTTTCTTGTAGAGTTGGCAAGTTTCGTGGGTTGAATAGGTAGGATATGGTAACTAATCAGAATAGATAGTTATTTGGTACATATCAATATGGGTCGGGATCAGCTGGTTCGAGACCACAAACACTTTTCCCTTTATTTTTGAGTTCATTAAGAAGTAACTGGTTCAAATATGATCAAATTTAATCTTCTTATTACAGTGATAAACTTATTCTTAAATAAAACTGATATAAGAGGTTTTATGCGTATAGACTATACTTTGGGTCACTTTGGACATTTTTGTCCCGTTCCACCGTTTTTTCAGCTTAGCGAAAAAGGTTATGTTACCTGTTGGACCCGTTAGCATTAACTCTCACCCGAAGCTGGTACCTGATTATCATAAACTAGTTCAATTTGGAACCTTATGTCTTATGTACCCGAAGACGTTTTTATTTTGTCTTATGTGCCCGAAGACGTTTTTATTTTGTCTTATGTCTTATGTTTTCTTTTGAAGACATAAGATAAAATAATGTCTTATTTTGTCTGCAACCTCGCATAGATATATGCTTATAAGTGTTGCAGACAGAATTAAGTTATTTTGCAGACATAAAAACAAACAGTCTTCACTATTGAGCATACAGACTTTTAGACCACATCTTCTTCACAGACATGGTTTTCAGGCAAAAACATCTTAAAAAACAGACAAACACCTAATTGTTTGCAACAAAAGTCAATTACACTGAATGGAAATCTAGTTGGCATTCTTAAACACACAGTCACGCATGCACATGCACTATTTATAATCATACATTACACAGAAGCTCAGATCAGGCTGCACTAACAACTCGGCTTTAATAATGTAGGTAACGGATGCTGTGGAACTTGGTGCGAGTATAAGGTCTAGTCTTGGGGTGAAGGGGAGGGGATGAATCTAGTTACAACTTTGATCATATTGATCCAAGTAGTGTTATGATGGAAGTTTAAGTTTAAATCAGGTGCATAACAAACAATAATCTTCTCATTGGCCCAAACTGAGGAAGTTTAAAACCAACAACTCTGGCTCTTGCATTTCATATATGACCATGGTGCCAAATTGTGTTCGATACTGCATCTTTTTCACATCCTGCCGGTAAGAGATCCATCCAGTGGTTTTTGTAGTTGTGATTGTTGTTACAAATTGATAGATCTCTTTTTAGATGAAACCATGAGTTCCTTATAGTGCTAATCTGTTAAAGTATGAGATTATTTGTCCAATTGTTGCTACGTATCTGTTACGTTTCGTTACTGTCTAATTGGTTTGATTCACATGCACTCGGTATTATACGATGACTTTTACTGAAGATGTGAACAAATGTGGGAGCAAGCAACCAAATGATTTTTCTTTGAACAGCAGTTTGGGATCGCCCCAGGGGACTAAACCACCACACGTTAATCTCTAGTAGTTGCATAATTCGCCCCAGCTGTTGCCCAGGATGAAACCCGACCCAATTCGAGGGCATGGCCGGTAAAATCCCCCTCCCCCACTGCCCCCGCAACGTGACGTGTGTAAGGCACCCTTGGGTGGAATTCAAGGGTTTAGGGGTAACGTTGTGTGCAGTACCCTACGAGAGTCGAACTCGTGACCTCTCGTTAAGAGATGCATGCCACTACCACATAAGCTATAACACGAGGTTGTAAGCAACCAAATGATTTAATTACTTAATCTCTTCACAAGTCAGGGTACTTGCAAATTTGTTTTTCTCTCAGGTGAGTGGCTAAAGTTTTCATGATTTTGTAACATATTGCATTCGGATCTAAAAATAACAGCCAACAAAACATACTTGATATTCATTATTAAAAAAGCTCATCCTTTTCACAACAAGTATTTGTAAATGTATAACAATATTCTCGAGTTTGATTAAATAGGGGAGTAAAGTCTTCAATCACTTCAAATGGGAGACGACATACCGACTCCTCTAAATGGTAACTGAATATAATTTCTTTCAAAAAGAATTTGCAATTAAATTGTATTTTTTCACTCAAGTTCACCCCACTAGAAACAAGTACTCTGAGATTAATTGGTTTGCAAAGAGATTCCGATATTTAGGTTAATCAAAAATTTGGAGCAACAATCTTGCTCCATTAAGCTGTTAATCGTTCTAGACTTCTAGTCACTGATTTGGTCATCTACTAGCGTATCTGGTATAGGAAAAATGTGAATATGCCTTTAATTTCGAATTCTCAACTACCACTATTCCACCGTCTTTGCTATTTTTTTATTTTTATTTTTTTATTATTATATAATTTTTTTTTTTTTTTTTGCGTAGCACGAGTATTCTCATGAGGGCCGGTCTCGAGAATTTGAGGGCCTAGAACGAGGTGGAAAAAAAGGCCCTCGAGCCTAGAACAAGGTGGCATGTTCATTATTATTTTTAAGTATATTTTTTGTAATGTTACTATTTATCTTAAGCTCGAGTTCGGCTTGTTTGATATTATAGAAGCTCGAGTTTGGCTAGAGCTCGGCTCGAGCTCACTCATATATTACCTAATATTTTCTGTTAATATTTTTTAATTTAATTTAATTATATGTTTATTTTTTTGTATATTTTTATTTTTATTCACTTATAATAAGATTTACTATTAATATTATAATCATATACTGTAATAAATTATGTAAATAAATTATGTTAGGATCAATATAATAAATTATGTAATTGTAACAATTATAATAGATTATGTAATTGTATAATTATTATGTAATTGTATAATAAATTATGTTAGGATCAATATAATAGATGAGATTTGTTGTACTATTGTTAGCATATAATTACCCCTAACCTAGCTTAAGAACAAAGCAACTCCCTCACCTTCACTTTCACCTAGTTCACCATTTCCTCTCAACCTTGTAGCAACTTACACTTAATGAATTTTGGCACATTGTTGTGTGTATAATCTGTATTCATCATCTTATCATCATCTATATTCATATACATACATATACTTACAGCATATACGTATACATATACTCTATGTGTTTATTCAATCAAGCTATAGAACACGAATTTAACTGAGATTTAAGCTAAACATGTGGTATCAGAGCATAATAGGCTAGTCCTAATCGATCCAGAACTGATTCGTGTTCTAATTCGATCAGAAATTCTGTTTTTCAAGCTTTTCAAGTTTTGAGCTGATTTTGACGGTTTTTAATTCCTAAATGTTTCGATCAATTCTGTAAATGTAGAAAGCTTCAGTATCATCTAATGAACATTCGATCCAAATTTCAGAAGTTAATTCGTTGAAACGAGTTCTAATTTTGAAAAATTCAGTTTCTAGTGTTCTTCATAGAAAAGAGATTTGAATCTGCAAATTTATAGTGTTATAGGATCGATGCCTGTTTGATTCCAGTTAAACGAAGCTTAGGAAGTCTTTTCCGATCACTTTCATCAAGCTTCCTCGTGATTTCGTGCTATTTTGAGTTTTCACCGTCGTCTAGCCACCATAAACCACCGTAACAGTATTTTCCGGGCACCTGAAATCTAACAGTCTTCAAGAACTGTAACCGTAAGTCTCTTGTGTTGAATCCGTATCATATTACCCGGATACATTCAAACCGTGTCTATATCCGTATCCTTCTTCATCCGTATCTCTCAAACGACACAACCCGGATGCAATACTTTAACCGTATATAAACATCCGGATTCAATCTTCAACCGTCCGGATACATTCAATCACAACCCGGTTACAATTGGTAACCGTACGGATACGTACTCATCAATTAATTGTAAACATAACGAAGTGCTGCCCAATTTTATTTCAAAATTAGGGTTTGTCTTTGGTGATTTGGGAAAAAGACGAGAGAAGAGAACGAAGAAGATACCTAGGCTTGTTTGATTCAGTTTGATTTAAGATGAATTGAACTGAAGACGAATTAGGATCTATACATAGCGTATTCGTTTTGGGGAGTTAGCAAAGTGACGACACAATACAGTGGCCGTGAGCTTTAATTCTTAAAGAAGAAGACAGCAGGTTTGAAGAGGTTATAAAATTTTATTTGGGCATCCTAACCAGATTCTCACAAGTAGCTCGTTGATAAAGGTCTAGATTATATACAAGAGTTACCAGGGTTCGAATCCCAACTCCTGTATATTTTTTTTAGTTATTAATTCTTGAAGGAATAATTGTAGAAGCTCATGATCAGTCCATAGATTGTCAAAGCCCAATTATTATGTGGATTCATCAACAGATTCAAGCCTAACAAGAGTCACCTGATCCAATTAAATCACTAACGGAAAGGATTAACAAAGTTTAAAAAAAAAAAAAAAATTAACGAATTTCGTTTAACTTTCTAACGAATTTTCACAAGTTCGGTTTCTTGCAAAGACTTCAAATGACGAATAATTCTTTAGTGCCACCTCCAGTACCAACATCAGATGATAATCAAAAACATCTAAATGCTGTGTGTACTTGTTGGATGAGAGGACCAGATTTAGAAAGATTTAAACACCAGATGTGTACAATCAAAATCTATGAAGATTTTGAACTTTCAGAGAGCAAATCACGGGAGGAGCTCTTACAAAAGAAAGTGTCTACTCTTCAAAACGATTTGGAGAGTCAAGTATGATTGTACAAGGAAAGTCAAGCAGAGCTACAAAGTCAAAAAGATTCTTTCTACAAAGAACGATTCAACTTAGAGACACTGAATAATCGACCCAAAGAGAAAATTATTCATCTCATAGAAGAAAATAAGACAGTTCGGACTCTTCAGTCAGAAAATGGTCATCTCAAGTCCAAACATGAGTTTGATTCAAAGACCATTCTACAACTGCGTACAATTGTTGATAATCTTCAAACACATAACCGAACCTCAACTCATGTCTTTGAAAAACGCATTTCTGATCTGCAACATGAATTAGATGTCAAATCGACACAAAATATAAAACCAATAATGATGTCAATGGGTATACAAGTTGAAATCCCAGACTACAACGAACCAAAGATTTCAGAATCAACATGTTCATTGGAGAAGATGATTCCTTCATCACAGATCCCCAAGGTTACTCAAACTCACAACGCTGGTTCCCACGAACAACGCGTATATTCCAGTTATCAAACAAGAACAAATCAACCATTTTTACAACCTACTTATGGTAAATTTGGGGAACTCAATGGATTTCGAGATCAAATGTAACGACCCAAACCAACCCTCGACCAAACCATGCTTAAATACAAAAAAAAAAAAATTTGCTGCACAGTGAATTGGCGCGGCGCGGCGCGCCATTCGGGTCTGTCCGGAAAGTCTCAAAATGCGAAAAAGATTGACTAGTTCCCGACACTTTTAGACGAAACGCTTTTTACCATACATCCAAATATGTAACACTAACCTGTTTCAAACATAAAATCAATGTTTTACAAGCGGGGCCCACACGACCTAAATTACAAGTTTAATACAAGTTAAGAGTTTCGACCACCAAAAAGTTTAAGTTCCAAACTACACAATGAGCATGGCGTTTGGGATTAAACTACCCAACTATCGGTCAAACTCCAAGAGCTACTAAAGCCAAAAGCGTCCCCTAGCATCAAGCAGGATCTCTAGTCCAAAACGATGCCCTTACCCTTGTCCAAAACCGAACCTATAAAATGGTAAACAACGAGAGGGTAAGCAAAGCTTAGTGAATGCAATAATTATACGAGTACATATATAATATACCTACTTGCAATCACTTACACAAATACCGCAAACATGCTAGCAAACACAATTAGCTTATCGTCACATTTACAAGCTATAACCTCCAATAATCAAGCTAGCATATCACAAGCATATATAACATGTACAAAGGTAATATGCTCACACTACAACACAAACCATGGTTAACCAATCGCACAAGGAACGGTGTTTAAAGACCGTCGGTGTTCACAACAACCATTAGTGCACTTAACACTTCGCACACTAACCCCTCGGGTGGCATCTTAACACTTCGATACTTCACCCCGGGTGGCGCCTTAACACTTCGGCACTTCACCCCGAGTGGCGTCTTAACACTTCGACACTTCACTCTTCACCTTACATGGAGTGGCATCTTAACACGTCGATACTTCACTCCCGAGTGGCGTCTTAACACCTCGACACTTCACTCGCCACGTGATTGTGGTGTCTTATCACATCGACACTTCACATCTCACGCTACACAAATAAATACATTATATATCCACGCATATAATTATTCCACTCACCTTAGAGTCTTCGTGAAAGATAACCGAGCTTGCAAAACCTCAAAGTAACGTACCTATCACATTATACATATTATCAAACGCAAACTCAAGTCGGTCAACCAATTCTTCCACCATTCCTAAGTCATTTTGACCCAAGGTGCAATTTCAACCCATTTGAACCCTTAACCCTAATTTTGGGTCGACACACACCAAAACCCTAATCATTAACCAAGATGAGTTTAAAACACCTTTCAATCACAAAGTTTATGCATCAAACACTTACATTTACCCACTTAGGTCCATCATGACCCATTTGACCATTTAAAGCCAATACACCCATTTCGAGTTACCCACTAACCCACTTAACACCCATTTACATATATATAAGTGTGCTAGTACATTAACTAACCAATTTAGGCTCATAAACATAGTTTAATACTTTGAAAACCCTAGTTAGTCATCTTTGGGTCTATATGACCCAAATTCACCCAAAACACCCAATTTACTAACAAATGGGTCTTAGTGTTCATCACCTACACAAACCCTAGCTCTTAAACAATTAAAACAAGGAAGTTAGGTTTAAGGCTTACCACAACTGTCAAAACGTAGCAATTGAGGAGATGAACAACTTTAGTGCTTGCACTTTGACCCGATTCAAGCTTCTTCTTCCTTAATTTGAGTTCTCTCACTCTAGAATCTAACTCTCTCTCTAGAATTGATTGGAAGATGATAAGGTGGGTGAATATGGAGTAAATGACACTCCTAACAACTGATCCAAGCCTTAAAGTCGAACCTTAAGTGGTTTTACCAAAATGCCCTCAAAATATCTTGATTAAAAACAAAGTGGGCTGTCAGCCCGTAATGGCGCGGCGCGCCATAAGGCCGCGTGGCGCGCCAATTGCCCAGATCAGCTTCTTTTGCCTTTTAATTAAATACAACGTAAACCCCACAACTTGAATAACTTATTCACACATATTTACAAGGAAAAATATTCGGGTCTTACAACTCTCCCCCACTTACATCGGAGCGCGTCCTCGCGATCCAAGCCGCATGACAAGTGGAAAGATAAACCAACACAAATTCCTCAGGCTCCCAAGTGAACTCGGAACCTTTACTCCGTCGCCATTGAACCTTAAAGGTCCTCACCTCTTTATTCCTCAACATTTTCACCTTCTCATCTAGTATAGCAATCGGTTCTTCCACATATTCTAACTTGTTGTTTAGTTCGATTTCGTCTAATGGCATCCATGAAGAATCATTCGCAAGACACTTACGGAGATGGGAAATGTGAAACGTGTTATGGATCCCCGCAAGCTCTTCGGGTAATTCTAAGCGATACGCGACTTCACCAACACGAGCTAACACTTTGAATGGCCCAATAAACCGAGGAGCTAACCTTCCCCGTTTTCGAAATCGAATAATACCCTTCCATGGCGAAACCTTAAGCATCACCATATCACCTTCTTGAAATTCGATCGTTCGTCGACGTCTATCGGCATACGATTTTTGTCTATCTTGAGCCTTCTTCAAATGTTCCCGAATAACATCAATCTTGTTATTCGTCTCCAAAACCAAATCGGTACTTCCGATTTCTCTTTGACCCACTTCTCCCCAACAAATGGGAGTTCGACACCTTCGCCCATAAAGCATCTCATAAGGTGGCATCCCGATACTAGTATGATAACTATTATTGTACGAGAATTCCACCAAAGGCAATTGCTCATCCCAACTACCACCGAATTCAATAATGCACGCTCGTAACATATCTTCCAAAGTTTGATTCGTACGTTCGGTTTGACCGTCCGTTTGAGGATGATACGCCGTGCTCAACTTTAATTGCGTACCCATATGTTCATGAAACTTTTTCCAAAATCGAGATGTGAAACGGGTATCTCGATCTGAAATAATAGATATAGGAACCCCATGTCGCGAGACCACTTCCTTGATAAACAACTTAGCCAAGGCCTTCGACGATATTGCTTCTTTAATGGGAAGAAACAAAGCACTTTTCGTCAATCGGTCAACTATCACCCAAATCGTATCAAATTGGGTTCTCGGCGTCTTAGGTAACTTTGTTATGAAATCCATGGTAATGTGCTCCCATTTTCATTTCGGAATTTCTAACGGTTACAATTTACCATACGGCTTTTGGTGCTCGGCCTTTACTTGCAAACAAGTAACACATTGTTCAACATATTTTACAACATCACGCTTCATGCCCGGCCACCAATAATCTTTCTTCAAGTCAAGATACATTTTCGTCGCGCCCGGGTGAATGGAATATTTTGACTTATGTGCTTCATCAAGTAGCACCCGTCGGTAATGACCCATCTTAGGCACCCACACCCTTCCTTGAAAAAACAACAACCCACGCGAACCCATAGTAATAAACTCCGATTGGCCCACGATTCGCTCCGTATGCTTGTTGTGAACGTAAGCCTCTATTTGAACCTCACCAAGCTTCACAAGAAAATCATTAGTAATAATCAAACATAACGATCCTACTCGTATCGCCGGATGTTGACTCTTTCGACTCAACGCATCCACGACAACGTTCGCCTTACCCGGATGATAAAGTATCTCACAATCATAGTCTTTCACCACATCCATCCATCTACGTTGACGATAATTCAAATCTCGCTGAGTAAAAAGATGTTTTAAATTCTTTTGATCCGAATAAATCGTACATTTGACACCATACAAGTAGTGGCGCCAAATTTTCAACCCATGCACAACCGCCGCCAACTCGAGATCATGAGTCGGATATCTCGTTTCATGTTCCTTTAATTGTCGAGAGGCATAAGCGATGACTTTACCTCTTTGCATTAGAACACACCCGAGACCATTTAGAGAAGCATCACAATAAACCGTCATGTCTTCTACCCCGTCCGGCAACACTAACACCGGAGCTTCACACAACTTCTCTTTTAACAATTGAAAAGTAATTTCTTGCTCGTTCTCCCAATTAAACCTAGCATTCTTTCTCGTCAACTTCGTCAATGGAGAAGCAATCTTAGAAAAGTCTTGGATAAACCGACGATAATAACCGGCCAATCCGAGAAAACTTCGGATTTCCGTAGGCGTAGTCGGTCGTCCCCAACTCTTCACCGTCTCGATCTTCCCCGGATCTACTTGAATACCGTTTTCATTCACAATATGACCAAGGAATTGAACTTCCCTTAGCCAAAATTCACATTTGGAGAACTTTGCATACAACTTCTCCTTTCGTAGAGTCTTTAATACTTCACGCAAATGATGTTCATGCTCGTTCATACTTTTCGGGTAGACTAGTATGTCGTCAATGAACACTATTACTGACTTGTCCAACATGGGTTGGCACACCCGGTTCATAAGATCCATGAATGCCGCCGGTGCATTCGTAAGACCAAAAGGCATAACCACGAACTCAAAATGCCCATAACGCGTTCGAAAAGCCGTTTTCTCAATGTCTTCCTCACGGACCCGCATTTGGTGATAGCCGGACCGTAGGACAATCTTTGAGAAATACGTCGCACCTTGGAGTTGGTCAAACAAATCGTCAATCCGAGGCAATGGATAACGATTCTTGATCGTCACTTTATTCAACTCCCGATAATCGATGCACATCCGCATACTTCCATCTTTCTTTTTCACAAATAATACCGGAGCGCCCCATGGCGAAGCACTCGGTCGAATAAAACCCTTCTCGAGCAACTCTTGGGTTTGATTTAACAACTCTTGCATTTCCGTTGGTGCTAAACGATAAGGAGTTTTAGCAATGGGAGTAGCTCCCGGAACCAACTCAATATGAAACTCAACTTGTCTTTCCGCCGGAACACCTGGTAATTCGTCCGGAAAAACGTCTTCGAATTCACTAACAACCGGAATTTCACGAATGGGTGGTGGCTCATCACGAGTATCAACAACATGGGCAAGGAAAGCCATGCCACCACTAACAACAAAACGACGTGCCCATGCAAAAGTGCATATCGGCACTGGTCTCCTTCGCTTATCACCATGAATAATTAACTCTCCCCCACTTGGGGTCTTCACATGAATAAATTTTTCATGGCATGCAATATCGGCTCTATTACGATCGAGCCAATCCATACCCACAACAATATCAAAGTCGCCCAAGGTCATTGGAATGAGATCAATTTTAAAGGTTTCGGCACCGAAAACAACATCACAATTTTCACACACTTCAACCACTAGCACCGTCTTGCCGTCCGCTATCTCGACTTCTACCGGACGACTTAACTTAGCTAACAGTCTATCAAATTTAGGCACAAATTTAGGAGACACAAACGAAAAATTTGCACCGCTATCAAATAGAATCCTTGCCGGATTAGAATTAACCATGAAAGTACCTGAGACAACTTCGTTCGATTGCTTGGCTTCATCATTGGTCATCAAATAGTTTCGACCCCTTGCTGTACCCGCCGCATTCTCTAAACGCTTAACATTATCATTGCGCATCTCGGGACACTCCGGCCTCTTATGCCCTTCCTTTCCACAATTAAAACAAGTAAGCTTGGTTATGGACGATGATTTAGGGCATTCGCGAGCCATGTGCCCCTTTTGGCCACAATTGTAACAAGAATAGGAAAAATCACCGGGAGTACCCTTCTTCACGCTACCAACACTCTCGGAACCCTTCTTGTGCTTCTTGTTAGAAAAATTCGATTGACTAGTAGCTTCAAACTTCTTTTTACCGAAGGTAAAGCCACTCTTTCTCAAGATGAGCGACTCGAACCCTTTGGCCATATCAAACAACTCGTCAAAACTCTTCACCACATTTACACTTATCTTATCTTGATAACAATCATTCAACGTTCGGTAAAAGTCTTCTTTCAACATCTTATCATTACCGATATACTCCGGGCAAAATTGGGTCTTGGATAAAAACACGGATTTGAGAGTGTTCAAATCCATCGACCCTTGCCTCAAGGAACGCAACTCATCCTTAAGCCTTGTGAGATCGGCCGAAGTTCGGTATTCATTGAAAAACTCCACCTTGAATTCATCCCACGTGAATTCCATACATTGTTCTTCGCCATAGATTCGGATTTTCGCGTCCCACCATAACTTAGCATCACCCCTTAACATGCTAGACCCGTACCTTGTCTTCTTGTCGAGAGGACATTCATGTAGTGACCCGAACTTTTCCATGTTTATATATATTAATTGAGATTGATATTTACATGATTAAATGTTTCAAACATGTTAAGCAATCAAACTTGTTAAGACTTGATTAATTGAAATATGTTTCATATAGACAATTGACCACCCAAGTTGACCGGCGATTCACGAACGTTAAAACTTGTAAAAACGACATGACGATATATATATATATATGGATATACATATTGTTAACATGAGATTATGATAAGTAAGTATCTCCATAAGTATATTAACAATGAGTTATATACATATAAACAAGACTACTAACTTAAGGATTTCGAAACGAGACATATATGTAACGATTATCGTTGTAACGACATTTAAATGTATATATATCATATTAAGATATATTAATATATCATAATATCATGATAATATAATAATTTAACATCTCATTAGATATAATAAACAATGGGTTAACAACATTAATTGAGATCATTAACTTAAAGGTTTCAAAACAACACTTACATGTAACGACTAACGATGACTTAACGACTCAGTTAAAATGTATATACATGTAGTGTATTTAGATGTATTAAAATACTTTTGGAAGACTTCAAGACATATATCAAAACACTCATACTTAACGAAAATGGTTACAGTTACTTTCCCATTCTTTTCTTTCATCAAGAATTCTAGTCGTATTCTTACCCGTATTATACACAGCTTCAAAACGTACTTAATATGGGTATATACCAATAGGAACTAGCATGGGATTCCACTCTTGATTATGTCATGTATGACTAATCAATTTTAACTTCTACCATGAGCTAGTCAACTAACTAGAACTCCTTTTAACCCCACTCACCACTCACCAATTACCACTCATCATTCACTCCATTTCACTTCCAATTCTCTTTCTAATTCTCTCTCAACACACACACACACACACACACTATTATGGACGTATTTTTCCAGTAGTTAATCATCATCTTCATCAAAAATCACTTCAAGAATCAAGCTATAATCATCATAGGAAGAACACTTCAAGAACACTTCAAAAATCCCTTCAAGTTTACTAATTTACTTCCAAGCTTTCTAATCCATTCCAAGTAATCATCTAAGATCAAGAAACCTTTGTTATATACAGTAGGTTATCTTTCTTATTCAAGGTAATATTCATATTCAAACTTTGATTCAATTTCTATAACTATAAACTATCTTAATTCGAGTAAAAATCTTACTTGAACTTGTTTTTGTGTCATGATCCTACTTCAAGAACTTTCAAGCCATCCAAGATCCTTTGAAGCTAGATCATTTCTTGTCACTTCCAGTAGGTTTACCTACTAAACTTGAGGTAGTAATGATGTTCATAACATCATTCGATTCATATATATAAAACTATCTTATTCGAAGGTTTAAACTCGTAATCACTAGAACATAGTTTAGTTAATTCTAAACTTGTTCGCAAACAAAAGTTAATCCTTCTAACTTGACTTTTAAAATTAACTAAACACATGTTCTATATCTATATGATATGCTAACTTAATGATTAAAACCTGGAAACACGAAAAACACCGTAAAACCGGATTTACGCCGTCTTAGTAACACCGCGGGCTGTTTTGGGTTAGTTAATTAAAAACTATGATAAACTTTGATTTAAAAGTTGTTATTCTGAGAAAATGATTTTTATTATGAACATGAAACTATATCCAAAAATTATGGTTAAACTCAAAGTGGAAGTATGTTTTCTAAAATGGTCATCTAGACGTCGTTCTTTCGACTGAAATGACTACCTTTACAAAAACGACTTGTAACTTATTTTTCCGACTATAAACCTATACTTTTTATATTTAGATTCATAAAATAGAGTTCAATATGAAACCATAGCAATTTGATTCACTCAAAACGGATTTAAAATGAAGAAGTTATGGGTAAAACAAGATTGGATAATTTTTCTCATTTTAGCTACGTGAAAATTGGTAACAAATCTATTCCAACCATAACTTAATCAACTTGTATTGTATATTATGTAATCTTGAGATACCAAAGACACGTATACAATGTTTCGACCTATCATGTCGACACATCTATATATATTTCGGAACAACCATAGACACTCTATATGTGAATGTTGGAGTTAGCTATACAGGGTTGAGGTTGATTCCAAAATATATATAGTTTGAGTTGTGATCAATACTGAGATACGTATACACTGGGTCGTGGATTGATTCAAGATAATATTTATCGATTTATTTCTGTACATCTAACTGTGGATAACTAGTTGTAGGTTACTAACGAGGACAGCTGACTTAATAAACTTAAAACATCAAAATATATTAAAAGTGTTGTAAATATATTTTGAACATACTTTAATATACATGTATATATTGTTATAGGTTCGTGAATCAACAGTGGCCAAGTCTTACTTCTCGACGAAGTAAAAATCTGTGAAAGTGAGTTATAGTCCCACTTTTAAAATCTAATATTTTGGGATGAGAATACATGCAGGTTTTATAAATGATTTACAAAATAGACACAAGTACGTGAAACTACATTCTATGGTTGAATTATCGAAATCGAATATGCCCCTTTTTATTAAGTCTGGCAATCTAAGAATTAGGGAACAGACACCCTAATTGACGCGAATCCTAAAGATAGATCTATTGGGCCTAACAAACCCCATCCAAAGTACCGGATGCTTTAGTACTTCGAAATTTATATCATATCCGAAGGGTGTCCCGGAATGATGGGGATATTCTTATATATGCATCTTGTTAATGTCGGTTACCAGGTGTTCACCATATGAATGATTTTTATCTCTATTTATGGGATGTGTATTGAAATATGAAATCTTGTGGTCTATTGTTACGATTTGATATATATAGGTCAAACCTATAACTCACCAACATTTTTGTTGACGTTTAAAGCATGTTTATTCTCAGGTGAATATTAAGAGCTTCCGCTGTTGCATACTAAAATAAGGACAAGATTTGGAGTCCATGTTTGTATGATATTGTGTAAAAACTGCATTCAAGAAACTGATTTCGATGTAACATATTTGTATTGTAAACCATTATGTAGTGGTCGTGTGTAAACAGGATATTTTAGATTATCATTATTTGATAATCTACGTAAAGCTTTTTAAACCTTTATTTATGAAATAAAGGTTATGGTTTGTTTTAAAAATGAATGCAGTCTTTGAAAAACGTCTCATATAGAGGTCAAAACCTCGCAACGAAATCAATTAATATGGAACGTTTTTAATCAATAAGAACGGGACATTTCAGTTGGTATCAGATCGTTGGTCTTAGAGAACCAGAATTTTGCATTAGTGTGTCTTATCGAGTTTGTTAGGATGCATTAGTGAGTCTGGACTTCGACCGTGTTTACTTGAAAAATGATTGCTTAACAAATTTTGTTGGAAACTATATATTTTTAACATGTGAATATTATGTGATATATTAATCTCTTAACGCGTTTGATATTATGTGATAGATGTCTACCTCTAGAACAAGTCCCATTGACTCACCTAATAATAATGAAGAGTCAAATGTAAATTGGAATGATTCGTGGACTGATTCACAAGTTTCCGAAGAGGAACCGGAAGAAGAGTCGGAACCGGAAGAAGAATCGGAACCGGAAGAAGAATCGGAACCGGATGAAGAAATAGAACCGGTGGGGGAAATAATAAAACGGTTAAGTAAAAGAAAATCCTCAACCAACCGACCAAGGTTAATTATGGTCAATGGTGTTTCCGCCAAGGAAGCAAAATATTGGGAGGATTACCAATTCTCCGATGAATCGGATTCCGACGAGAATTTCGATGATGTTATAGAAATTACCCCAAATGAATTTAAAAAGGCAAAAGAAAATAATAAGGGAAAGGGCATAAAAATAGAGAAATCTAATTCCAACCCCGATGAACTTTATATGTATCGTCAACCCCCGAAGTCCTTAAGTTGTAACAATGACCCGGGAACCTCTAAACCACCAGGTTTTTCTAAACCAATGTGGAAAACGACGGCTCGTATTAGGGGAACATCATATATCCCTAGAAACTTGGCAAAACGAACCAAAACCGAAGAAGAAGAAACAAGCGAGTCGGAATAAGATAGTTGTATTCGTGTGGTGTAATATATGTAATATAGTGTGCTTATGCTTTATGATATATGTAAAAATTGCTTGTATTAATAAGTAATTTTTTTTATGAATCTAACTCTTGTCTATTTTACAGTATAAAAATACAAAATGGATAGACAACCCAATATTTTAAGAGACCTACCCGGAGACATGATTGATGAAATCTTGTCTAGAGTCGGTCAGAATTCTTCGGCACAACTATTTAAGGCGAGATCAGTTTGTAAGACATTCGAAGAACGTTCCAAGAATGCCTTGGTTTATAAAAGGCTTTCGTTCGAAAGATGGGGGATATCACATTGGGAAATCCATAAGTTACGATGTGTTTACTTTGACGCATATATTGCGGGGAACCCAAATGCTATTTTACGCAATGGGTTAAGAAATTATTTTGACTCAATATATCCGAATATTGGACTTCGTGATTTAGAAAAAGCGGCTAACATGCAACATAAAGAAGCATGTTATGCTTACGGATTAGTAATGTTCGCTTCTCACCAAAGTGAGAACAAGAACATCGGCCTACAACTATTAAACAAAACGTTCCCACAAGTGACGGAGTCGGTAATTGGGGTAAGAAATAATTTTTTTAGATTGTTACGGGACTGTTGGACATTACGTAACCCTCGTCCCTTTGACGATGTTACAACACGCTATCTTATCAACGGCCATAACGGTTATGTTCCACAAGACCAAGGATGGGAAGTAATCCTAGTAAAATCAGAATGCATGACTTGTTTCTGGACGTATGAATTACGTGTCTTTATTGCCTTTGCTGAACGACTTGTGTACTAGCTAGAATTATCTTCACAACCATCTTGTATCAAATTTATTGTGTGCTATATTTCATGCTATATGTAATATAAGCGGTATTGTAAGTTTGTAAAATATTGTGTAAAAGTTTGAACGCGAAATATTATTATAATCAGTTTTTCATATAGAATTGTAGTAGTTGAATTGTATATTAGCTACTAAGTATGAACTTAACGGGTAGGTACTACCCGAATTTAAACTTATAAAACGCTAATATGAAGAAAAAGCTTTTATAAATGAGTTCATATTATGCTACGAAATACTATTAACTACTCTTAATATTCTGTATGATTAACTTGTTCCATTTGACTATTTTGAAGGAAATGGCACCGACTACTCGACACACCGTGAATATGAATGAAGAGGAATTCCGTACTTTTCTAGCTTCAAACATAGCCGCAGTACAGGCTGCGCTACATACCAACAATAACCTTGGATCTAGCAGTACAGGAAATCGTGTAGGATGCACCTACAAAGAATTCACTGCCTGCAAACCTTTAGAATTTGATGGAACCGAAGGACCGATCGGATTGAAACGGTGGACCGAGAAGGTCGAATCGGTGTTTGCCATAAGTAAGTGTACACAAGAGGACAAAGTAAAGTACGCTACGCATACCTTCACAGGTTCTGCGTTAACATGGTGGAATACCTATCTAGAGCAAGTGGGACAAGACGATGCGTACGCACTACCGTGGTCAGCATTCAAGCACTTGATGAACGAGAAGTACCGTCCCAGAACCGAGGTCAATAAGCTCAAGACAGAACTTAGAGGGTTACGAACCCAAGGATTTGATATTACCACGTACGAAAGACGATTCACAGAATTGTGCCTATTGTGTCCGGGAGCATTCGAAGATGAGGAAGAGAAGATCGACGCGTTTGTGAAAGGATTACCGGAAAGAATCCAAGAAGATATAAGTTCACACGAGCCCGCCTCCATACAACAGGCATGTAGAATGGCTCACAAACTAGTGAACCAGATTGAAGAAAGAATTAAAGAACACACTGCTGAAGAGGCCAATGTGAAGCAAGTCAAAAGAAAGTGGGAGGAAAACGGTGATAAGAATCACCAATACAACAACAACAGCAATTACAACAATAATCGCAACAATTATCCCAACAATCGCAACATCAATCGCAACTACAACAAACGGCCCAACAACAACAACAACAACAACAACAACAACTACAACAATCATCCAAACAACAATAATAACCGCAACAACAACAACAATCAGAAGCAGCTATGCCAAAGGTGTGAAAAGTATCACTCGGGGTTCTGCACCAAATTTTGCAACAAGTGTAAAAGAAATGGTCATAGCGCGGCGAAGTGTGAGGTCTACGGACCAGGGGTTAATAGAACGAAAGGAACAAATGGTGTCGGAACGAGTAATGGCGGAGCAAGTAGTGTCGGAGCAAGTTATGCCAATGTAGTTTGTTATAAATGTGGAAAATCGGGCCACATTATTATTAGAAATTGCCCGAACCAGGAGAACACGAATGGATAAGGCCGCGGAAGAGTTTTCAATTTAATGCGGCAGAGGCACAGGAAGACCCGGAGCTTGTTACGGGTACGTTTCTTATTGACAATAAATCTGCTTATGTTTTATTTGATTCGGGTGCGGATAGAAGCTATATGAGTAGAGATTTTTGTGCTAAATTAAGTTGTCCATTGACGCCTTTGGATAGTAAATTTTTACTCGAATTAGCAAATGGTAAATTAATTTCAGTAGATAATATATGTCGGAATCGAGAAATTAAATTGGTTAGCGAAACATTTAAGATTGACTTGATACCAGTAGAGTTAGGGAGTTTTGATGTGATAATCGGTATGGACTGGTTGAAAGAAGTGAAAGCAGAGATCGTTTGTTACAAAAATGCAATTCGCATTATACGAGAAAAAGGAAAACCCTTAATGGTGTACGGAGAAAAGGGCAACACGAAGCTACATCTTATTAGTAATTTGAAGGCACAAAAACTAATAAGAAAAGGTTGCTATGCTATTCTAGCACACATCGAGAAAGTACAAACTGAAGAAAAGAGCATCAATGATGTTCCCGTCACAAAAGAATTTCCCGATGTATTTCCGAAAGAATTACCGGGATTACCCCCACATCGATCCGTTGAATTTCAAATAGATATTGTACCAGGAGCTGCACCAATAGCTCGTGCTCCTTACAGACTCGCACCCAGCGAGATGAAAGAACTACAAAGCCAATTACAAGAACTTTTAGAGCATGGTTTCATTCGACCAAGCACATCACCGTGGGGAGCTCCTGTTTTGTTTGTCAAGAAGAAAGATGGTACATTCAGGTTGTGTATCGACTACCGAGAGTTGAACAAACTTACCATCAAGAACCGCTACCCACTACCGAGAATCGACGACTTATTTGATCAACTACAAGGCTCGTCTGTTTATTCAAAGATTGACTTACGTTCCGGGTATCATCAAATGCGGGTGAAAGAAGATGATATTCCAAAGACTGCTTTCAGAACATGTTACGGTCATTATGAGTTTATGGTCATGCCATTTGGTTTAGCTAATGCACCAGCTGTGTTCATGGACCTTATGAACCGAGTGTGTGGACCATACCTTGACAAGTTTGTCATTGTTTTCATTGATGACATACTTATTTACTCAAAGAATGACCAAGAACACGGTGAACATTTGAGAAAGGTGTTAGAAGTATTGAGGAAGGAAGAATTGTACGCTAAATTTTCAAAGTGTGCATTTTGGTTAGAAGAAGTTCAATTCCTCGGTCACATAGTGAACAAAAAAGGTATTAAGGTGGATCCGGCAAAGATAGAAACTGTTGAAAAGTGGGAAACCCCGAAAACTCCGAAACACATACGCCAGTTTTTAGGACTAGCTGGTTACTACAGAAGGTTCATCCAAGACTTTTCCAGAATAGCAAAACCCTTGACTGCATTAACGCATAAAGGGAAGAAATTTGAATGGAAGGATGAACAAGAGAAAGCGTTTCAGTTATTGAAGAAAAAGCTAACTACGGCACCTATATTGTCATTGCCTGAAGGGAATGATGATTTTGTGATTTATTGTGACACATCAAAGCAAGGTCTCGGTTGTGTATTAATGCAACGAACGAAGGTGATTGCTTATGCGTCTAGACAATTGAAGATTCACGAGCAAAATTATACGACGCATGATTTGGAATTAGGCGCGGTTGTTTTTGCATTAAAGACTTGGAGGCACTACTTATATGGGGTCAAAAGTATTATATATACCGACCACAAAAGTCTTCAACACATATTTAATCAGAAACAACTGAATATGAGGCAGCGTAGGTGGATTGAATTGTTGAATGATTACGACTTTGAGATTCGTTACCACCCGGGGAAGGCAAATGTGGTAGCCGATGCCTTGAACAGGAAGGACAGAGAACCCATTCGAGTAAAATCTATGAATATAATGATTCATAATAACCTTACTACTCAAATAAAGGAGGCGCAACAAGGAGTTTTAAAAGAAGGAAATTTAAAGGATGAAATACCCAAAGGATCGGAGCAGCATCTTAATATTCGGGAAGACGGAACCCGGTATAGGGCTGAAAGGATTTGGGTACCAAAATTTGGAGATATGAGAGAAATGGTACTTAGAGAAGCTCATAAACCCAGATACTCAATACATCCTGGAATGGGGAAGATGTACAAGGATCTCAAGAAACATTTTTGGTGGCCGGGTATGAAAGCCGATGTTGCTAAATACGTAGGAGAATGTTTGACGTGTTCTAAGGTCAAAGCTGAGCATCAGAAACCATCAGGTCTACTTCAACAACTCGAAATCCCAGAATGGAAATGGGAAAACATTACCATGGATTTCATCACTAAATTGCCAAGGACTGCAAGTGGTTTTGATACTATTTGGGTAATAGTTGATCGTCTCACCAAATCAGCACACTTCCTGCCAATAAGAGAAGATGACAAAATGGAGAAGTTAGCACGACTGTATTTGATGGAAGTCATCTCCAGACATGGAATACCAATCTCTATTATCTCTGATAGGGATGGCAGATTTATTTCAAGATTCTGGCAGACATTACAGCAAGCATTAGGAACTCGTTTAGACATGAGTACTGCCTATCATCCACAAACTGATGGGCAGAGCGAAAGGACGATACAAACGCTTGAAGACATGCTACGAGCATGTGTTATTGATTTCGAAAACAGTTGGGATCGACATCTACCGTTAGCAGAATTTTCCTACAACAACAGCTACCATTCAAGCATTGAGATGGTGCCGTTTGAAGCACTTTATGGTAGAAAGTGCAGGTCTCCGATTTGTTGGAGTGAAGTGGGGGATAGACAGATTACGGGTCCGGAGATTATACAAGAAACTACCGAGAAGATCATCCAAATTCAACAACGGTTGAAAACCGCCCAAAGTCGACAAAAGAGCTACGCTGACATTAAAAGAAAAGATATAGAATTTGAAATTGGAGAGATGGTCATGCTTAAAGTTGCACCTTGGAAAGGCGTTGTTCGATTTGGCAAACGAGGGAAATTAAATCCAAGGTATATTGGACCATTCAAGATTATTGATCGTGTCGGACCAGTAGCTTACCGACTTGAGTTACCTCAACAACTCGCGGCTGTACATAACACTTTCCATGTCTCGAATTTGAAGAAATGTTTTGCTAAAGAAGATCTCACTATTCCGTTAGATGAAATCCAAATCAACGAAAAACTTCAATTCATCGAAGAACCCGTCGAAATAATGGATCGTGAGGTTAAAAGACTTAAGCAAAACAAGATACCAATTGTTAAGGTTCAATGGAATGCTCGTAGAGGACCCGAGTTCACCTGGGAGCGTGAAGATCAGATGAAGAAGAAATACCCGCATCTATTTCCAGAAGATTCGTCAACACCTTCAACAGCTTATAATTTCGGGACGAAATTTATTTAACGGGTAGGTACTGTAGTGACCCAAACTTTTCCATGTTTATATATATTAATTGAGATTGATATTTACATGATTAAATGTTTCAAACATGTTAAGCAATCAAACTTGTTAAGACTTGATTAATTGAAATATGTTTCATATAGACAATTGACCACCCAAGTTGACCGGCGATTCACGAACGTTAAAACTTGTAAAAAAGACATGACGATATATATATGGATATACATATGGTTAACATGAGATTATGATAAGTAAGTATCTCCATAATTATATTAACAATGAGTTATATACATATAAACAAGACTACTAACTTAAGGATTTCGAAACGAGACATATATGTAACGATTATCGTTGTAACGACATTTAAATGTATATATATCATATTAAGATATATTAATATATCATAATATCATGATAATATAATAATTTAACATCTCATTAGATATAATAAACAATGGGTCAACAACATTAATTGAGATCGTTAACTTAAAGGTTTCAAAACAACACTTACATGTAATGACTAACGATGACTTAACGATTCAGTTAAAATGTATATACATGTAGTGTATTTAGATGTATTAAAATACTTTTGGAAGACTTCAAGACATATATCAAAACACTCATACTTAACGAAAATGGTTACAGTCACTTTCCCATTCTTTTCTTTCATCAAGAATTCTAGTCGTATTCTTACCCGTATTATACACAGCTTCAAAACGTACTTACTATGGGTATATACCAATAGGAACTAGCATGGGATTCCACTCTTGATTATGTCATGTATGACTAATCAATTTTAACTTCTACCATGAGCTAGTCAACTAACTAGAACTCCTTTTAACCCCACTCACCACTCACCAATTACCACTCATCATTCACTCCATTTCACTTCCAATTCTCTTTCTAATTCTCTCTCAACACACACACACACACACACACTATTATGAACATATTTTTCCAGTAGTTAATCATCATCTTCATCAAAAATCACTTCAAGAATCAAGCTATAATCATCATAGGAAGAACACTTCAAGAACACTTCAAAAATCCCTTCAAGTTTACTAATTTACTTCCAAGCTTTCTAATCCATTCCAAGTAATCATCTAAGATCAAGAAACCTTTGTTATATACAGTAGGTTATCTTTCTTATTCAAGGTAATATTCATATTCAAACTTTGATTCAATTTCTATAACTATAAACTATCTTAATTCGAGTAAAAATCTTACTTGAACTTGTTTTTGTGTCATGATCCTACTTCAAGAACTTTCAAGCCATCCAAGATCCTTTGAAGCTAGATCATTTCTTGTCACTTCCAGTAGGTTTACCTACTAAACTTGAGGTAGTAATGATGTTCATAACATCATTCGATTCATATATATAAAACTATCTTATTCGAAGGTTTAAACTCGTAATCACTAGAACATAGTTTAGTTAATTCTAAACTTGTTCGCAAACAAAAGTTAATCCTTCTAACTTGACTTTTAAAATTAACTAAACACATGTTCTATATCTATATGATATGCTAACTTAATGATTAAAACCTGGAAACACGAAAAACACCGTAAAACCGGATGTACGCCGTCGTAGTAACACCGCGGGCTGTTTTGGGTTAGTTAATTAAAAAACTATGAAAACTTTAATTTAAACGTTGTTATTCTGAGAAAATGATTTTTATTATGAACATGAAACTATATCCAAAAATTATGGTTAAACTCAAAGTGGAAGTATGTTTTCTAAAATGGTCATCTAGACGTCGTTCTTTCGACTGAAATGACTACCTTTACAAAAACGACTTGTAACTTATTTTTCCGACTATAAACCTATACTTTTTCTGTTTAGATTCATAAAATAGAGTTCAATATGAAACCATAGCAATTTGATTCACTCAAAACGGATTTAAAATGAAGAAGTTATGGGTAAAACAAGATTGGATAATTTTTCTCATTTTAGCTACGTGAAAATTGGTAACAAATCTATTCCAACCATAACTTAATCAACTTGTATTGTATATTATGTAATCTTGAGATACCATAGACACGTATACAATGTTTCGACCTATCATGTCGACACATCTATATATATTTCGGAACAACCATAGACACTCTATATGTGAATGTTGGAGTTAGCTATACAGGGTTGAGGTTGATTCCAAAATATATATAGTTTGAGTTGTGATCAATACTGAGATACGTATACACTGGATCGTGGATTGATTCAAGATAATATTTATCGATTTATTTCTGTACATCTAACTGTGGACAACTAGTTGTAGGTTACTAACGAGGACAGCTGACTTAATAAACTTAAAACATCAAAATATATTAAAAGTGTTGTAAATATATTTTGAACATACTTTAATATACATGTATATATTGTTATAGGTTCGTGAATCAACAGTGGCCAAGTCTTACTTCTCGACGAAGTAAAAATCTGTGAAAGTGAGTTATAGTCCCACTTTTAAAATCTAATATTTTGGGATGAGAGTACATGCAGGTTTTATAAATGATTTACAAAATAGACACAAGTACGTGAAACTACATTCTATGGTTGAATTATCGAAATCGAATATGCCCCTTTTTATTAAGTCTGGTAATCTAAGAATTAGGGAACAGACACCCTAATTGACGCGAATCCTAAAGATAGATCTATTGGGCCTAACAAACCCCATCCAAAGTACCTGATGCTTTAGTACTTCGAAATTTATATCATATCCGAAGGGTGTCCCGGAATGATGGGGATATTCTTATATATGCATCTTGTTAATGTCGGTTACCAGGTGTTCACCATATGAATGATTTTTATCTCTATGTATGGGATGTGTATTGAAATATGAAATCTTGTGGTCTATTGTTACGATTTGATATATATAGGTCAAACCTATAACTCACCAACATTTTTGTTGACGTTTAAAGCATGTTTATTCTCAGGTGAATATTAAGAGCTTCCGCTGTTGCATACTAAAATAAGGACAAGATTTGGAGTCCATGTTTGTATGATATTTTGTAAAAACTGCATTCAAGAAACTAATTTCGATGTAACATATTTGTATTGTAAACCATTATGTAGTGGTCGTGTGTAAACAGGATATTTTAGATTATCATTATTTGATAATCTACGTAAAGCTTTTTAAACCTTTATTTATGAAATAAAGGTTATGGTTTGTTTTAAAAATGAATGCAGTCTTTGAAAAACGTCTCATATAGAGGTCAAAACCTCGCAACGAAATCAATTAATATGGAACGTTTTTAATCAATAAGAACGGGACATTTCAATTCACAAGTTCGGAAAGCCCCCTCCATGTCGGAGATCCATCGGGCACTCTTAAGAGGATCTCTTTCGCCATCAAAAGTGGGAGGTTGAGAATCCTTGAAGTTCTTATAGTAAAAGTCACGTCTACCCACATTATCTTCGTGAAAGACGGCCTTAACTTGCTCCCTCACAACATTGACTAGTTGCTCGTCAATCGAGTCAAGAAACATCTTCTTAATCTCTACGAGATATTCCGCCTTTTGAGCCTTAAGGATGGCCTCAATCTTGGCCGTAAGCTCGGCGTCCTCACTCGTACTACCGTTATCAATTTCGGGTCCATTTCTCGTCTTCATTCTATAAAACGAAATAAGTTAAACGTCGAAACAAAAGGACACAACACGTAAGTATATACATGTACCCACACTACTCCATCTCGCTCAACAATCATCGTACATTTCTTGTTTGACACGATTTGCACTCGTAACAATGGTAGCTAATCATTGCTACGCAAGCACGTCGCATTAACTTGCTAGTACAACGTCTATCTCGCTTGATGATTCGCTAAACACAACACAAAGCAATTTGTACATGGTTAGTTCACATAAACCTATGCACTAATAATTCCCGATCCGACCCAAAGTCCTACAAGTCCCGCATAAGCACACACACAATAAAGTCTAAGTCTAGGCACCTATCTCAAGTCGCCTAAATCCCTTAGACCATGCTCTGATACCACTTGTAACGACCCAAACCAACCCTCGACCAAACCATGCTTAAATACAAAAAAAAAAAAATTTGCTGCACAGTGAATTGGCGCGGCGCGCCATTCGGGTCTGTCCGGAAAGTCTCAAAATGCGAAAAAGATTGACTAGTTCCCGACACGTTTAGACGAAACGCTTTTTACCATACATCCAAATATGTAACACTAACCTGTTTCAAACATAAAATCAATGTTTTACAAGCGGGGCCCACACGACCTAAATTACAAGTTTAATACAAGTTAAGAGTTTCGACCACCAAAAAGTTTAAGTTCCAAACTACACAATGAGCATGGCGTTTGGGATTAAACTACCCAACTATCGGTCAAACTCCAAGAGCTACTAAAGCCAAAAGCGTCCCCTAGCATCAAGCAGGATCTCTAGTCCAAAACGATGCCCTTACCCTTGTCCAAAACCGAACCTATAAAATGGTAAACAACGAGAGGGTAAGCAAAGCTTAGTGAATGCAATAATTATACGAGTACATATATAATATATCTACTTGCAATCACTTACACAAATACCGCAAACATGCTAGCAAACACAATTAGCTTATCGTCACATTTACAAGCTATAACCTCCAATAATCAAGCTAGCATATCACAAGCATATATAACATGTACAAAGGTAATATGCTCACACTACAACACAAACCATGGTTAACCAATCGCACAAGGAACGGTGTTTAAAGAACGTCGGTGTTCACAACAACCATTAGTGCACTTAACACTTCGCACACTAACCCCTCGGATGGCATCTTAACACTTCGATACTTCACCCCGGGTGGCGCCTTAACACTTCGGCACTTCACCCCGAGTGGCGTCTTAACACTTCGACACTTCACTCTTCACCTTACATGGAGTGGCATCTTAACACGTCGATACTTCACTCCCGAGTGGCGTCTTAACACCTCGACACTTCACTCGCCACGTGAATGTGGTGTCTTAGCACATCGACACTTCACATCTCACGCTACACAAATAAATACATTATATATCCACGCATATAATTATTCCACTCACCTTAGAGTCTTCGTGAAAGATAACCGAGCTTGCGAAACCTCAAAGTAACGTACCTATCACCTTATACATATTATCAAACACAAACTCAAGTCGGTCAACCAATTCTTCCACCATTCCTAAGTCATTTTGACCCAAGGTGCAATTTCAACCCATTTGAACCCTTAACCCTAATTTTGGGTCGACAGACACCAAAACCCTAATCATTAACCAAGATGAGTTTAAAACACCTTTCAATCACAAAGGTTATGCATCAAACACTTACATTTACCCACTTAGGTCCATCATGACCCATTTGACCATTTAAAGCCAATACACCCATTTCGGGTCACCCACTAACCCAATTAACACCCATTTACATATATATATAAGTGTGCTAGTACATTAACTAACCAATTTAGGCTCATAAACATAGTTTAATACTTTGAAAACCCTAGTTAGTCATCTTTGGGTCTATATGACCCAAATTCACCCAAAACACCCAATTTACTAACAAATGGGTCTTAGTGTTCATCACCTACACAAACCCTAGCTCTTAAACAATTAAAACAAGGAAGTTAGGTTTAGGGCTTACCACAACTATCAAAACGTAGCAATTGAGGAGATGAACAACTTTAGTGCTTGCACTTTGACCCGATTCAAGCTTCTTCTTCCTTAATTTGAGTTCTCTCACTCTAGAATCTAACTCTCTCTCTAGAATTGATTGGAAGATGATAAGGTGGGTGAATATGGAGTAAATGACACTCCTAACAACTGATCCAAGCCTTAAAGTCGGACCTTAAGTGGTTTTACCAAAATGCCCTCAAAATATCTTGATTAAAAACAAAGTGGGCTGTCAGCCCGTAATGACGCGGCGCGCCATAAGGCCGCGCGGCGCGCCAATTGCCCAGATCAGCTTCTTTTGCCTTTTAATTAAATACAACATAAACCTCACAACTTGAATAACTTATTCACACATATTTACAAGGAAAAATATTCGGGTCTTACATCAAAATGGATGGTTTCCTCATAAAGAGAAGCAATCAAGTTCAGAAAAATCATCCATCAACTCGAACAAAACACCGTTTACTAAAACACCTTCAAAACCAATCAAGTACTCATTCAAAGAGTTACTTTCCCTTAAGCCACGACTCGTGATTCAGGCTAAACCAAAACCTTTTCAAACCAAGATTCAACCTCGATGGAATGCAAGATCAATTAACCACATCGACCAAAGCTACAAATTGTTCAACAAAAACAATGACAAAGCAAACCGAAAAACCCATTACCCAAACTTCCGCATCAAATCTCCCACACAAACTCTTCCCAACAACATGTTTAACTCCCGATGTCCTGTTGAGGGGGAGCAAGATAAGTCATCGTATAAGGGGGAGTTAAAGAAAATCATAAAACAAGCTCTTTCCTACATCCCTCTCAATTTCATCAAGACATATTTGGACAACGCACACCAAGGGGGAGAACCAATTTCAGGACAAACAAATGTCGTGCATTGTGATCAGCTTTTTTCATACTTAAAAAGCTAACAACAGAGAAGTTTCCAAAAGAAGAAGTTTCTCCCTTTCAAATCTTCAATATTTACGGCTATTCCAAAGGGGAGAGTTCAAGAAATTGAAGATATCCCTGAGACACCTAACAGTACAAGATTACGAAGATGATCAACAACAAATAACATCTAAGGGGGAGATTGTTATGATCAATATAATAGATGAGATTTGTTGTACTATTGTTAGCATATAGATACCCCTAACCTAGCTTAAGAACAAAGCAACTCCCTCACAATTCACCAACTCCCTCACCTTCACTTTCACCTAGTTCACCATTTTCTCTCAACCTTGTAGCAACTTACACTTAATGAATTTTGGCACATTGTTGTGTGTATAATCTGTATTCATCATCTTATCATCATCTATATTCATATACATACATATACTTACAGCATATATGTATACATATACTATATGTGATTATTCAATCAAGCTATAGAACACGAATTTAACTGAGATTTAAGCTAAACAAATTATATTTTTATAAAATAGTAATTTAGTGTATATAATAAAAAACTCGTTTAGGCTCGCGAGCCTGTTCAAGCTCGAGATATGAAGCCCGAGATATGAAGCCCGAGCTCGGGTTCGTCTACTAAACAAGCTTCAAAATATGTTAAAGCTCGGGCTTGAGCTCCTTAAGGCTCGACTTGAATCGAGTTTTTAACCAGTTGTCATCGAGTAGCTCGCGAGTAGCCTAGCTCATTTACACCCCTAGTCATAAGTAATATGATCAATCAAAATAACTATGGTAGAATAATTCAACAATTATATATATATATATATATATATATATATATATATATATATTAATTAATAAATGGATTTATGTATGTAAAATGAGTATATGTATGTAATATTAGAATATATTTCTTGGGTCCTTATAAATATTTAGCCATGTTCGGCCGCACGTCTTGCACACTTTATATCTGGCCTTGCAACCCTTTAGCGGTGCTTAAAAAGTTTATTTTGTGTGGTGGTGACTAATCAATACAAAATTAGGTATGAACAAAGGTTAGTAAATACGAAATACAGGACCTTGAAGTAGACAAAACGCAAAACAGGAAAGTGATACATATGATTTTTCATAATAACATATATCATGTGAAATTGATGACAGAAACAAACAATCACAGATCTTGTGAAATGCTCACTTTTAACAATATATTTATGAGTTTAAATTTAAGTTGTTTATATATAAAATATAAATGAAATAATACTAAGAGTGACCATTATGAGATGCACAGATAATCACAAAATTATTTCCCATCTACCTTTTATTATTACAAATAAAAATAATTTAATTACGAGAATCAATATTTTTACTAAGAAATTAATATGTGGTGGTATCTGGAAAAAAGGGTAATTTACTGGAGGGCTTTGTCGAGAATTTTGTTTTATAAGAGATTAGCGGGAAAACACATATATGGTTTGATAAAGCCACGGTAATAGAACTAATTAGGGATGCATGCAACAAAGACCTCTCTAGTAACAGACCTAAGATTGTATTCCATAAAATGCCGTAGCATCTCAGCGAAGTATTACGGGCTTGGAGTAAGAATGCTTTAGGTGAAATTAATGGCGAAATAGATTCGCTCAGAAATGAAGTTGTTATGTGGGAGTGCAGTGGCGGTACCAGGATTTTTTTTCACCGGGGGCAAAAAAAAATTAAAAACGTATCAAATTTTTGGGCAAAATATGGAGGTTTTGGGACAAAAAAAAAATGGAGGTTTTCAGCTAAATTATGGAGGTTTGGGTCAAAATTTGAAGGTTTGAAAGCAAAATTTGAAGGTTTGAGGGCAAAATTTGAAGGTTTTGAGGTGAAATTTGGTAATTTTTGGGCAAAATTTGAAGGTTTTGGGGCAAAATATGTAGGTTTTGGGGCAAAAAAAAAAAAAAAAAATCCACCGAGAGCAAAGTCGAAAACTCTAAAATTTTTACACTGAAAATTGCAAATTCACTGGGGGCGGCCGCCCCCGCTTGTCCCTTCATAAAATCGCCCCTGGGGAGTCTAAGGCTAAAAAGATTGATCAATTGGATGAAACAGAGAGACAGACTTGGATGGATGTTAGAAGAAGACGGCTGGAAAAGGATAGAGAAAAGACTGCCATGACGAAGCAAATATCCAGAATACATTAGGTAACAAAGTGAAGAGAATAACATATTTTACCACGCTATGATGAGAAGACAACTTAATACTAACACTATTAAAGGCATGTATACCGCAGGTGCTTGAATGAGGATCCTAATGCAATCAAGGAAGATATCTTAAGTTATTTCAAAAGGAGTTTTGAAGAATCTGATTATAGGCATCATGTATTATTTGATTCAATTCAGAACTGTATCATCGATGAGGAAGTCAAGTGTTTAGAGGTACTTTTTGAGGAAAAGGAAGTTTGGGAAGCAATTAAAGGTTGTGATAACTCAAAATCCCCAGGTCGATGGTTTAAGGTGTAAACTCTTCAAAAACATATTGGAACATCATCAAAGGGTATCTAATGAAAGCTATTATGATTTTGTAAGAGAAGGTGAGATATCATCAGTTGCCACACTTCTTTTGTATATTTAATTCTATATATAAATGACCCGATTGAGCTTGGAGAATTTAGACCAATAAGTCTAATAGAAAGTTTCAAAAAAGGTTTTGGAAATGGAAGCTAGATTGGTGTCCTTTAAAGGAAGATTAACTCTCATCATATATATCATTACTAGTTTACCGTTGTGCCCTCTCTTTATTATTTCGTGCTCCTTCACGTAAGAAAAACTATAAATTTTAAAAAATATATGGGGTCTTTTTCTTTGAAAGGCAAACTCTCAGACCCCCTAATACTAACATGAATATATATACACCACGAAATGTCCTAAGCAAGACTCGAACCCTAAACCTCAATGTTGTAAGGGTGACCTCGATACCGCCAAGCCATTGGCTCTTTGGTAAATATATATATATATATATATATATATATATATATATATATATATATATATGGGGTCCTACAATTAAATTTAGGGTGTCCTATAAAATTTAAAGGGTATTTTCTACTAAAAATTTACAAACTAATGGTGTCCTGTGATCTCGCGGGCTTCTAAATAGATTCGCCATTAAATAGAGTCGAGTACCTAATATATTTGGTTGGTGTATTGCCTATTCATTCCTTCAATAATCAGAGGTAAGAAGAATGGAAGAAAATAATTGATAATAAAGGTGTTTCAGCATCAAATTCTTGGCACATAATGTGGATGATATTCTATTGGTAACAAATGGACAACCTCAAAAACCATAAAAAATAACTTTTTTTTCAAAATCACTCGAAATCTTTGTATGGAGAGTTAAGCCAGGAGACTACCAGTACAAGTGAAGTTGGGAAAACGCAGTATAGAGTTTGATACAATTAGATTCTCCATGTTTGATGATGATGTTGAGTCGGTTGATCACTCCATCATTAGTTGTAAAAATGTTAACGATGTGTGAGAAAAGGTATGCAGATATTGGAATCTTGGCAACTTCATGAACTCGAGTATCGAGGATATCTTTAATGGCAAGGGCTGCAATGTTCAATATTCTTAAGGTATAATGCTATGGAAAGTCGTGAAGTGAGTTTATGGTTACTTGATAGGAAAAATCGAAACAAAAAGGTTTTTAACAAGGTTTCATCCAGTCCAAGTCTTCTTAACGAAATTCAAATCAAATCCTTATAGTGGATTTCAAGACATGCTAAAATGTTCTCAATTGAGTGGCATCTTTGGCTAGCTAACCTAGGCTTTTATCTTCACATATGTAATTTAAGATCATATGTAGGTTGATTTTGCTCCCGTTTTATGTAGTTTTAGGCATTAATACTTGTTGATATAGTCACTATTCTTCTGCTGCCTATCGATATCGCATTATATATAGTGTGTGGATATTGGTTGGGTCGGCCCTCTTTGGGTGTAAATTGGACCCATGTATTGCTGTAAAGTTTATATAATGTTGATAAAAATTTTGGCTCTTAAAAAATAAAAAATATGTGGTGATAGTTGTACTTAAAATTAGATGCAACTAACCTCAATCAAGATGGTAAATGTATATAATCACTACAAGAATTGAGACATTTCTCGGTGACAATTTTCAACAAGTGGTAGTTGAGAGCAAGGTTGCAAAATTCGCTATTCGGGGATTAATCGGTCGGGACTTTAGAAGGATTAATCGGCAATCCGGGGATTAATCGGGGATTAATCGGATTGTACTGTATACATTTAAATATTAAATTTTAAAAATTATATGTATAAATATAGAAAAAAACATAAATATAAAAATAAACTTTAATATAATTGTCTAAAATTGTTCATTTTGCTCCAAAAATATAAAGTTCTAGTTTAAATTCATGTTAAAATGTTAGTCATGTTTTACTTTGACCAACTTTGATTACCAAATTCAATTTTGACTCATCAATTGACGTTGACTGTTTAATTAAACGGATTTTTAGAAATCGGAATGGATTGCTCATAAAAATGATTAATCGGTGATTAATCGGCGAGTAATCGGGTTTTTTACAATACTGGTTGAGAGTATTCGTCGTCTATAAGTTGTCGGTAACATGTCGTCGGCAGAAATTATTCGGTGAAATTATTCACCGTCCATTTATTTAACTATTTATTTAACCCTTTTACGGACGACCAATCATCAAAATATTTATTTATTTTTCTCTTTTCCAGCAACAGGTCATCAATAGTCAGGCTTGTTGGCTATTTTAACTTTCTGGTTAAACTTGATCGTCTAACGACAAAATGGTAATTTTGACATTGTACCGAAGAATGTGCGATAAGGGAAAGAACCGGAGGTATTATTTAGTTAATTCTCTATCTAAGGCTTCCTTTCAAATTGGAAGGATCTTGTCCCCCATTCATTTCGTTTTTTTTCTTCTCAAACAAACTTGTGAACAAAGCCTAAGAGACTAGTGTGGAATACATTTCTAGTTAGCTAGCAACGAATATTGAAAGAGTATGAATATATAGATGCCTTCTTATTAATATAAAGAATATCAGCCTAACACCTGCTTGCCATTTTGTGTTTTAATTTTTTTTGCTTTTCCCCACTTCACTGTCGTTTTGGAAGTAATGGTCGGTAGGAACAGTGTTTTTCGCCCACGTCATGCTGACGTCATTATGGCGTCATGCTGATGTCACCAATTTTTTTTTTTTTTACCAGCAATTAAATTGGCCACTCCTCCGTCCTTGAAACCCACCCGCTACCATCATTGGTTTCTTTTTTATTTCATTTTATTCAAATTGATTACTTTCATTTTGTACATTGTGACAAAAAATTGTACATCATGCAGAAAAAGTTGTACATCATGCAGAAAAAGTTTTACATCATGCATAAAACGTTGTACATTGGTCAGATATGACATTTAGTGACATGTTGGTGGTGACTTTTGACGGAAAATAGGTAACCACCAGCCACTGCAGTGAACCGCCACTGGTTTCAAAAGAAAGAACCAAATCATAACAAGGCGTAAAATTATATACAACAGTTGCACAACAAAACGAGCATACAACCCGTTATGTTGTTGATTGTGATTTTTGCCGGAAAACATATCGAAGACGACGGCGAATTTAAAAAGAAAGAAATTGAAAAAAGTAGACAAAACCAAAGAATAGAAAACTTTCTACACCTTAAGATCTGCAAGATGATTAACATCGAAATAAATAAATAATGGCGGCCTGATGATGGTTGTATGGTGGCGGTGATGGTTAGTGTAGGGAGAGAAATGAGAGGTTAGGTAAAGAAATGAGAGGTTGGGTAAAGAAATGAGATGAAAGAGAAATGAGATGGGTTTTCGAGTGTGGCTGTAAAAGTAAACTAAATGAAGCCAGTTATCACTAATCACTAATCCACATTGTTACTCTTACTGTATTATTATAGGTATGATCCAAAGTTATACGGAGTATTAGGCTTGATCTAAAAACATGAAGATTTTTTTGTTCCAGGCCCAACGAAATGGGCCACTGAGCCACCTGCTAGTTAGTAGTATTGAGGTATTTATTTATATGAAAAGATGTAAGTCGGATATCTATTAGTATGTCGGCTATTAAATATGTTCTCCATATTACAGTATAATAAGTTAATTCAAACTTAACGAGGTTCCATCCTTAATTAAGATATTTTCATTGTTCGTACGACCAAAAAACGCAGTAGCTATTACAACACAACCTCTCTTGCGAGTAGTTTAAAATTTGGAAAAAATAAAAACATCTCTCGCGAATGTTATGTTGGTGATTTTAGCATGATCCAACATTCATTTTAGGGATTGGATTACTATGTTGAAAGTGTTTTCGAACCATTGATACGTTACACGAATTCGGAGAGTGTGGAGTACACGTTCGTAAAACGTGAGGTGGTTTGAAGTATTATTTTGGACTTGGAAATAATGTTTGGAACTTAAGGAATGCGAATTGGAACTTAAGGAATGCGAAACGCGACTTGAAAGGGTAAACACACTTGAAAATAAGGTTAAACAACATTTTGGTGTGCAGTTGCTTTAAGCCGCGGCGTAGCTCCTGGGCCCGCGGCGCGGCTTAAGGCAGATTTCAAGTTCGAGAGTTTTTGCATGTTGGGAAGTATTTTGCTTTGTTAGCCCGCGGCGCGGCTCCTAGACCCGCGGCGCGGCTTAAAACTGATTCGCTGAAAAGGTGCATTTTCAACCCAAAAGGCATATTTGAACCCCAAACGTTTTGGGGTTGTTCCAGGGCATTTAAACTGCATTTTTACATGTTTTTAGACTATTTTAAGTCTAAATACATGAATGTAAACTTCCAAGTCACTAATGGGTATGAATCAAAGGTTGTGACTTTTCAAGAAACCTTTTGACCCGTTATAAATACACCCTTTGTGTATTTGAAAAAGGTTCAAGAATTTTAACCTTTTACACACACTTTCAACTTAAACAATTAGAAGATAAATCTCTGCAATTGTTTTGATTGTTTTCTTTTAGCCAAGACAACAATCCAGTCTTTGTCTTATCCCAATCGAAACTTCGTGTAACCCGTAGCTAATTGGGTCGAAATATTCGATTAGGAAAGTGTTCTCACGATTCAAATATCAATCCAAAGTCGGTTCCGTTTCATGCACAAAGATTACTTCAATCCAAGTTCATAACATTCTAATCGAATATTTGATCACCATGTCCGGTGAAACGGTGAAATAAATGACTTCAAGGTTTGCAAAATTGGAGAAGTTTGAAGGGGCAGATTTTAGGAGATGGCAAAAGAAGATGCAATTTCTTTTGACTACATTGAAATTGGTTTATGTGTTGTCAACTCCAAGGCCCGCTGAATCGGATGAAGAGACCATGGAACATGCCCGGTTAAGGAGCAAATGGGACAACGATGACTTGATGTGTCGTGGCCACATTCTAAATGGTATGTCTGATGTTTTATTTAATGTTTACAATTCGGTTGAATCGACTAAGGAACTTTAGGATAAATTGGAGGCCAAGTATATGGTCGAGGATGCATCTAGCAAGAAATTCCTTGTTAACAATTTCAACAATTACAAGATTGTTAATACTAGGCCCATCATGGAACAATTCCATGAGATCCTTAGGATCTTGGGGCAATTTATCCAGTATAACATAAGTATGGATGAAACTTTCTCGGTTTCATCCATCATTGATAAATTGCCATCTTCATGGCAAGATTTCAAACACACACTCAAATACAAAAAGGAAGATATAAATTTGAATGAGTTGGGTAGTCACTTGAGAATTGAGGAATCAATTCGGGCACAAGATAGTGGCAAGGGGAATGGTAAAGAAGTGGGATCTTCTTCAATTAACTTGATTGAGGATAAATCCCATTGGAACAAATACAACAAGAAATCAAACAACAAGAAATGAAAGTTTGATGGCAACAAAAATGAGTCCAATAAGAAGGACAAGAAGTCTTGTTGGAGATGTGGCAAACCCGGTCATTATAAGCGGGATTGCAAGGTCAAGATGCTAGAAGGAGGAAGCACATCGGGTGCGGGCCTAGGATCAAAGGATCCTACTCCTAATCAAGGTCAAATTTCTGACTTTGTGACCATTCCAATTAAGAACTATGTTTCATATATTTCTGATGCATTCTTTGTACAGGATGATACAATTGGATGGTGGGCAAATTCGGGTGCAACTTGCCATGCTTGCAATGACCGTGAATGGTTCAACACATTTGTATTGGAAAAGGATGTTTTGCACATGGGCAACGAATCTGTGGCTAGTGTTGTTGGTTATGGAAATGTTGTATTGGAGTTTAGCTCCGGAAAAACTATTACTCTTTATAATGTATTGTATGTACCTAACTTACGTAAGAATCTTATATCTAGTCCCATGTTGAATAAACGTGGGTATAAACAAGTGTTTGAAAGTGACAAATACATATTATCTAAGTGTGGTGTGTTTGTTGGTTTTGGGTATTATAACAATGGTATGTTCATGCTTAATCTCAAAAATGTTCCTAGGGCCATTAATTCTACTTGCATGATTAGTTCTAGTACTTATAATTCCGGTTTATGGCATGCTCGTTTAGGTCATGTACATTACAAAAGAATGTATGAAATATCTAAGGATGCTTAATACCAAGTTTTGATAAACATTTAGATAAATATAAAACTTGTATGCTAACAAAGATCACTAGACAACCTTTTAGAGAAATAAACCGAAAATCATCATTATTAGAACTAATTCATAGTGATCTATGTGATCTTCATGCTACTCTTTCAATAGGTAACAAGAAGTACATGATTACTTTTATAGATAATTCATCTAGGTATTGCTATGTGTATCTTTTGCACTCTAAAGATGAAGCTTTAGACAAATTTATAATCTATAAAACTGAAGTAGAATTGTAACTTGATTGATCAATTAAAACATTACGTACCGATCGAGGTGGCGAGTATTATGACCTGAATTATTTCCAATCGATAGGAGTGATTCACCAAACCACGACTCCTTATACGCCACAACAATAGCTAAAAGGAAGAATAGGACACTTAAAGAGATGGTTAACTCCATGTTGTCTTATTCCGATTTGAGTGAGGGATTGTGGGGGAAGCCATGTTAACGGCTTGTTACATTTTGAATAGGGTTCCCAATAAGAATGGGAAGAAGACTCCATCTGAACTTTGGTTTAACAAACGTCCAAACTTGCATTACTTGCGAGTTTGGGGATGTAGGTCGTGAGACTTTCATAACCCAAAAGGAAAATGTTGGGTGAAAAGGGTATTGATTGCATTTTTATTGGATATGCCGAGCATTCCAAGGCATATAGATTCTTTGTCATTGAGCCAAATGACGCTATTTCGGTTAATACCGTGATTGAATCTAGAGATGCAATATTTGATGAATCCAGGTTTTCATCAATACCTAAACCAAAGGATATGGCACCTATTGCAAGTACCTCCCAAGGTACTCAATTGGAAGAAATTCCAAATGAGACTCATGAGCCACATAGAGGGAGTAGGAAAAGAACTCCTAAATCATATGGTGAGGATTTTCAACTATTCTTAGTTGAAGGAACTAGAGATAGTGTCATATCTCAACTTCATTATTGTTATAATATTGAAGAGGATCCGAGGACATATGATGAGGCCATGAGGTCTTGTGATGTTGCCTTTTGGAAAGAGGCAATTCGTGACGAGATAGACTCTATCATGGAAAATAATACATGGGTTCTAGTCAATTTGCCTCCCGGTTGTAAAACTTTGGGAAACAAGTGGATCTTCAAAAGGAAGATGAAAGTTGATGGATCGGTTGACAAGTTTAAAGTACGTTTGGTCATACAAGGTTTTAGGCAAAAGGAGGGTATTGACTATTTAGATACCTATGCTCCAGTTGCGCGTATTACCACCATTAGATTGTTGATTTTGCTTGCGTCGATTCACAATCTTGTTATTCACCAAATGGATGTAAAAATCGCTTTTCTTAACGGTGATTTGGAGGAGGAGGTGTACATGAAACAACCGGAAGGATTTGTGTTGCCAGGACAAGAGACGAAGGTGTGAAAGTTGATTAAGTCTTTGTATGGACTTAAGCAAGCACCAAAGCAATGGCATTAAAAGTTTGATGATGTTATTTTATCTCATGGCTTTATGATCAACCAATCGGATAAGTGTGTGTATAGCAAATTTGATCACAAGGGAAATGGTGTGATTATTTGCTTATATGTGGATGACATGTTGATCTTTGGCACTAACCAAGATCAAGTTGATAAGACCAAACAATTTTTGTCATCTAAGTTTTCGATGAAGGATATGGGGGTTGCGGATGTGATTCTTGGTATAAGGATCATTCGTGGTGACAATGGTATCACGATAACTCAATCTCATTATATTGAGAAGATTCTCAAGAAGTTCAATCTTGAGGATAACTCCCCGGTGAGTACTCCCATTGATCCTACTCTTAAGTTCTTACCCATTACGGGTTCGGCTATGTATCAACTTAAATACTCGAGTGCTATAGGGTGTCTAATGTATGCAATGACTTGCACTAGACCGGATATTGAATATGCGGTGGGTAAATTGAGTAGATTTACTAGTAACCCGGGTTCTCACCATTGGCAAGCTGTGAATAGAGTATTTAAGTACTTGAAGCAAACCAAGGACCTTGGTATCACATATACCGGCTTTCCTTCTATCCTAGAAGGTTATTCGGATGCAAGTTGGATAACCAATATGGAAGATCATTCTTCAACTACTGGTTGGATATTCCTACTTGGTGGAGGGGCAATTTCATGGGCTTCCAAGAAGCAAACATGTATTACAAATTCGACAATGGAGTCGGAATTTGTTGCATTGGCTGTGGCGGGTAATGAAGTCGAGTGGTTAAGGAATTTGGTATATGAAATTCCTTTGTGGCCAAAACCCATTCCTCATATTGGTATGCATTGTGATAGTGCTTCAACGGTGGCTAAGGCTTATAGTCACATGTATAATGGTAAGTCTAGACACTTGGGTGTTAGACATTCCATGGTACGTGCATTAATCACGAATGGAGTGATATCCATTGATTTTGTTAGATCGGAACAAAATCTAGCGGATCACTTGACCAAGGGACTAGCCAGGACTCGGTGCACAAGTCAGATATTGGTGTGGGATTGAAGTCCATTTAAATCTTTCAAAGTGGGATACCAAATTCCCTTCTAGTACAACGCTAGGAGCTGAATTCAATGAGGAAAGCCTATTTTGAGAAGATTGGAACACATGTTTTCATATAATCATAAAGGTATGTGTTCGGACCTGCAAGATAAAGTGAGGTTGAAGTTTATGACTTCTTAATAGTTCTCTTGAAAAATTGCTTTGTAGGAGCAAGATTGAAGAGAGCTACCTAAGTGGACATGAAGTTGAGCCGCTTCAAGAAAGCTTTGGACTTAGTTTTCTATATATTCATGATTGGATTGGGACACATGGCTCCTAATAGTGTCACGTTTGTATTGTTAGAGATTATGGAACTAGTGTGTATATTATCGACAGGTTTTCAAATGAATTGATGGGTTCAAACTATTAGAGCACCCTGATTTTCGAATTCTTGCACGTGTAATACACTATGTGTAAATTCAATCCATGTGACATTTACACTTATGCATTAGTTTCTAATTGTTGGTATTTTAGTAATCAAGGATCATACTAAAATGGGGGGGGGGGGATTTGTTGGTGATTTTAGCATGATCCAACATTCATTTTAGGGATTGGATTACTATGTTGAAAGTGTTTTCGAACCATTGATACGTTACACGAATTCGGAGAGTGTGGAGTACACGTTCGTAAAACGTGAGGTGCATTGAGGTATTATTTTGGACTTGGAAATAATGTTTGGAACTTAAGGAATGCGAATTGGAACTTAAGGAATGCGAATTGGAACTTAAAAATGCGAAACGTGACTTGAAAGGGTAAACACACTTGAAAATAAGGTTAAACAAAGTTTTGGTGTTCAGTAGCTTTAAGCCGCGGCGTGGCTCCTGGGCCCGTGTCGCGGCTTAAGGCTGATTTCAAGTTCAAGAGTTTTTGCATGTTGGGAAGTATTTTGCTTTGTTAGCCCACGGCGCGGCTCCTGGACCCGCGGAGCGGCTTAACCCTGATTCGCTAAAAATGTGCCTTTTCAACCCAAAAGGCACATTTGAACCCCAAACGTTTTGGGATTGTTCCAGGGCATTTAAACTGCGTTTTTACATGTTATTGGACTATTTTAAGTCTAAATACATGAATGTAAACTTCCAAGTCACTAATGGGTATGAATCAAAGGTTGTGACTTTTCAAGAAACCTTTTGACCCATTATAAATACACCATTTGTGTATTTGAAAAAGGTTCCAGAATTTTAACCTTTTACAAACACTTTCAACTTAAACAATTAGAAGATAAATCTCTGCAATTATTTTGATTATTTTCTTTTAGCCAAGACAACAATCTAGTCTTTTTCTTATCTTAATCGAAGCTTCGTGTAACCCGTGGCTAATTGGGTCGAAATATTCGATTAGGAAAGTGTTCTCACGATTCAAAGATCAATCCGGAGTCGGTTCCATTTCAGGCATGAAGATTACTTCAATCCAAGTTCATAACATGCTAAACATATAACAGGAGTCCTAATTCATTAGAAATCAGAGCGTATAGTTGGACACATCCTCATCTTACATCAAAATTTCATTCACCCGCAATACGTTACCATATCATGGGGCATCATCTATAGTTCTATCGTCCTGAACAATACAAAGTGAAGAGTTTTGTCTGTATGTTTGAGTGTCCAGTATGATTAGTATTATAATCAAGACATATATTTAGTATTATAATCAAAACATATATAAGGTTGAGTCTTGGACAATATTGCGGTTTTAGTGTCAATTTGAGAATTAGAGAATCATTATTTTTGTTCGTATCCTCCCTAGCTACAACTATATTGGGTCTCCACTATTGAATATAAGTCTTTAATATTACAATGTCTGAGTAGTTTAAAATCAGAATTTTATAGTTTTATTGACCAAAATGAATATTTTATTGCTTAATAGTTATAATGAGCAAAAACGTCCGTGCGATTCGGTAGAATTTTGTAGTTAATTTAGTAAAGCGATTAGTCGATAAAAAACTATCATATACAAATATGTACAATACAATTTATTTCTAGGCGGCGGATTCTATTTAACTATATAATATTGGATACACAATTTTTAAAAATTAGAATAACGGCTCTGCAATTTATTTTTTAGTGATTATTTGATTTGAAACTGCATATATTCATTATTTAGAATGCATGACCATTATTCGATTTGCATAACCATTACTGAAATTGCATAACCGTTATTTGATATTGCTTAGTCAGTATTCGAGATTGCGTAACAATTATTTTAAATTTTATAATTAGTATTTGAAATATAATAATAATAATAATAATAATAATAATAATAATAATAATAATAATAATCTCTATTATAATAACAAAAATAAAAATAGGTCATCTAATTCTTTAACTTTTAATCATAGCCACTCATTCTTAAGCATTCACTAAATCTAAACCCTTAAAATGTCCATCCAATGATTATGACCTCATAATCTTGAAATTAACACTAAAAATACTAAATTACCCTTAGTATTAGAAAAAAGACGGGAGCAAGTAAAGAAAATAGGGGTTACATACCATTACAATCATTCACGACCATCCGCACAACAAAAAAACCCTAATTCTTTCCCCCCAAATTGTTCGATTTACACCATCGATGACAAACAAGAAACCATAATTTCACGTTGCAATAGACCTTCGATTATCACCAATCGGATATGTTTTAGTTGTAACGTGAAATTAGGGTTTTGTACACTTGAAACAATCAATCACGCTGCAATTGTTGGAGATTATGACGGTTAAAGTCTGTTCAGAGATGTTTATTCAAGCTTTAATCGCAATTCTCAATCGATTATAATAGGTAACTTAGTCCGATTTCACACGATCAACAATCGCATTCAAAAGATAGTGTTCAAGAGAGAGTCGATGAAGTTGAAAGGATATTCGAACTAAACTTACTGTTTGTAGTTTATTCAATAATATCTCTGATCTTAGTCATCTATTTTTAATGATCTATGTAATCTACACCATTTTTAATGATCTATGTAGTCATCCATATGTGTTTAAGTTTTATCTGATAATGATAATGAAAGTTTAGATGTTCATAAATTAGTGTTTGTATTTGCCAATAAAGGTTTTGATGTGCAGTGTTTTGATTCTATATGTTTCTAAATCGCATACACTAAAAAATAGTTTTTCGCATTTGGTTTTAAAAAAGTTATAAATTTATGTTATGGTAGCCAGGTTTCAACCAGGGGTCAATGAGTAATACTGCTCTTCGGAAGAGGTATCAATGCGGGCGTTAGTAGATGGCTTAGAACGTAACCAAGTACGTGTTTTTAGATTGCCTGTTCAGCCTTCACTCGCCCGTAATGTCCCTAAAAAAGGTAACCATTTTTCCTTCTCTGTATTACTTTATTTTTACCATGGTAGTTTTAGTTTTCTGAGTAGAGTGAGTTACAAAACTTCTCTGTAGAGTTTGATGGGCAGAACCAGGTTTGTGAACGAGGTAAAATGGGTTGGCCTAATAGACAATTAATTTATCAAATGTAGTCTAATCATGATTCTTTTTTGTATCTAATAATGATGATGAAAGTTTAGATGTTCACAAATTAGTGTTTGTAAATTTGGTGGGTTTAATAGACAAGTAATTTATCAAATCGGCAGGATTAAGTTTAAGGAAGAGGTAAAATGGGCGGGTCTAATATGGTGAAATGAGTTAACCTTTTGATAAGTCAAACATTAGCTTCTCTTCTCTGATGGTTTCAATTAGCTGCTCCTGCATGATGAAGGGGGGATTATATAGCATAAACCAACTGTCTGAGTTATATACAGGAACTTTACTAGATAATGGCCATTACAAATTTGTGCTTAGCAATTATAGTTTTGAAAAAAGAATTCACGGTGCCAAAGAAATCATCAGATGTTTTTGACCATTTAAGAGAGTTGTGATGACAATACAACTTTGAAAAGTTCAGTATAGAAAATAGTGGTGGGGATAGTATTGACTTATTTGGGTCGTCAATAATTTTAATAAAACTTGCATGACCACTTGGTGGGTTAATTTTATATGTTTTAAAATTTTAATATATCATTGATAGTATGCATAAAGATTCCTCATATTTGGTGAACATTATATTGTTAAGATGGAGCGTAGGATGAAAGAGTATATATGTATTGGGTTTTAGATTGTAGGGTGCAAAATGGGCGGGCTGGGTTAAGTTTTCTCAAGATGAATATGCAGGGTAAAGTTCTGGCATAATGGGCTGACAAAATGTCTTGATTTTCTTCAATACACACATGTTGCTTGTGTAACAGATTATTGGAACTTCAAATGGCTGGCTTGAAAAATCTAGACTTTAACATATGAGTAAGATCAAGCAAATTAGCCTTTTTGTTCCCCTTTTTATTTCCCTTGTGTTTTTATTTCTCTTATGTGTTTAATTAAATTCGACAATGGGTTCCAAATTCATTTACACTATGATTCACATTGTTCACAGGGTTGATTTGATTTGTTATATTGATCACAGGTTTGGTTTGATTTGTTACATTGATCACAGGTTTGGTTTTTATTTCCCTTGTGTTTTTTCCCTTATGTGTTTATTTCCCTTTATTTTGATTTGTTGCGTTTAGAAAAAACTTTTAATGACATTTTGAATAATAAATTCATCACGATTTCATTCTAGGTTGAATTGAAGATATAAGCATATGGTTAATAGCCAGACCTACAAGTTTTGCAATCGTTATTCCAGTGTTGCTTATATAACAGTTTCTGGATTTTGTTTTATTGTAGCCTAAAATTAAGAGAGCTAAATCGAATGAGAAGTCCAAGAGGCATAGAGATCGCAAAAGGTTATTATGCTTGTGCTAAAGTTATATTTGGGAAGCTGCAGTAATGGTTTTTACAACGATAAACTGTATTTGATAAACTCAGTTTACAACATTTAAAAAAACTCAGTTTGGTAGCTGCACTTGCTAATGCTTATTTACAAAAATGAACTGAAGTATGCTTATCTAAATTTGTATATGAACTTCAGTTGTTAGTTTAACTAAATGGGTTAACTGTAGTTTTATTTTTGGTGTCTATATATCTGCATTTTAAGCGTACTGGTTAAGTCATGTAGGTCAAAATTTCCTACATGAAGTTACATTTGGTCATTTGGGTCAAAATTTCCTTCAAAAACTAAGTGGGTCAACTGCGAAAGATAATTTGGTCATAGAGTTGCATTTGGTCATTTGGGTCAAAATTTCCTTTATAATCTAAATGGTCATTCAGTCATCAAATTATGTATGTACTTTGAAACTGTTTTAGTTTCTCAACAATCTAACAAATATTATATAAAAAAATTATTCTGACAATTCAAATTGAGTCGTACCTAAGAAAATCCCTCGAATTCGCGGGCCTTAAGCTAGTAATAATAATAATAATAATGTAGTAACAAAAAAAAACTAAAATGTTCGCCGCCACATGCTAACAAATTCATTAGAAACCTTACGTAATTTAGAAGGTTTATATAAATATAAATATAAATATAAATATCTATAATCTATAACATTTTATAAATCATGAAGGTTTTGCTGACGTGTCAATCCTATAGTAAATCTTAATCTTAGCCGTTGACGTGTTAATCCCTCTGCTAACACTAATTAACACTTTATAATTCCACGCTATCACAAATATTACATAAATTCCCAAAACCTTATTAGGCACAAATTTCCGTCGCCTCTCTTCTCCTACGGCGATGCTGCATCCCATCACATAAAAACCCTAAAAGTCAATTGAAACACTCAGAAAATAATCCAACACATCCTTAAACTCAATTGATTAATACAAATTAATCACATATAATTCCACGTGTTTGTGTCTCTGTGAATTGAAGGATTATATTCGCAGGCCGTGATTATCAGTTTTAGGGTTTCAAAAATCCCAACAAATCAGGTTCTTCAAAAAATCCCCATGCATCCAATCTATAATCTGTAACATCTATGGAGATCTATAGTCTACCGTGTGCTTCTCTGGATTCGAAGTACGATACAATGATCGATCCTTGAAGAAATCAGCGCAAAATTTTGTCATAAATTTATTGCATCAATTTGTAATTTATTTCATTCAATATGTCGGATTCAGGGAGTTTGGGGATTTATACATCATCGTTATACATCAGGCAAACCAACCAACTAAGATTATGTTAAATTATTGATTTCATTTAGTGATTATAGTTTCTTATCTAACAATTTCTAATTGTTTCATTGTAGGTTTTGATTAATTTTTTTTTATCAAATAAACCTAATATTTTTTATTAGGCTTTAGATCATTTCAGACTCTTCAACAATTATGTCAGATTACATATGAATTATAATTTTTCTACTAAAACTATTTTTAGTTGATTGCTGCGCATTTTATCGATTTGAAGTTTTGATTATATTTTGAACACTCTACCCTTTTTACTATATCTGATGGAACTTTAGATTTCAGTATTGTTTTATTTTATGGATTGACACAACGTGTGCGGATTGGTGTCTAATTTTTTGTTTCTTTGATTGTGCGACTGTTTGTGCAGTTAACTTTCAATTTCTGCTTAGCAACATCATTTGTGTTGCCTCCAGGTAATGGAAGGTTTTGACTTTTTGGTGTCTTTACTGATTGCCTTTTACGTTGCTCACTTGAATTACTATATCTATTTTTTATGCGTCTAAACATATGTTGCTATCAGTTTTTTGAATATTATAAGTGTTACATTCGTATATGTTTTTGTTTTCAGGTAGAGTTTAATTTAAGTGTGAACTGAAGAGTTGCATAATTTTAAGGTCACTACAATTGCAAATCGTCATTCACACACTCTTGACGATAATTTAACCCTGTTTCCACTTCAATTCGTTTCGCTTGAATCCCGCAAATTTTCATCTTTTGTTTGGCTTCTCTGCGTTGCAACACATGCCATTGACGTTGAGAGGGCACAACTTCAAATCCCCAAGGATCTACCTACAATTTGGGATGACGCAAGTTTATGTGACCTTCTTTGTGGTTTGTTACATTTGTAATATTTCGCCCAAATTTCCATTTTAGTAAAATTCTTCATAAACCATTTTTACCATGGCTTTCATTACGTCAATATTGCATCAGGTTAAATGCATAGTTGACTGATGTAGAATTGTATATGAATATGTAAATTTTGCATCTCCATTTATATTTGTGGTTCAGCCTGACTCAACCTAACGTGTATGGATCATTTTGTCACCTCTAATGCTCACAAACCCAACTCATAGATATGATATTTTTGTTTCCATTAACATAACTAATGATCCTTTTCATACTGTATTCATCTATCTTTACAGTTGCAGGAATCGTAGAAAATCAACTGCAATATTAAACAGTTACAATCTGTATGTTTTCAGTTAAAGAGGTAAAATTTGATTGATGATGCATTAAGCTTTTATATTATGTATATATGGGGCATTGGGACTGAAATCAAGTGATATTCTAATGGTAACGCTGGTGGCTGTTATTTTTGTCTGCATCTACTCTTGATTCATCCTAGGGGCTGATGCTGCTGCTAACGATGATGTTTGGTATTTTTGTATGCATCACTTCCGTTCTTTATTTCGTTGTTTACTTTCACAACGCAAATGCTCACTGATATTGTATTTAAACTGGTATACATGATTTCTTTTAAATTTATCTGTATATGTATGTTTTTTTTCTCAATTGGGTTTTAAATATACTATGCTACGAAGTTTCTTTGAATGGGTATATGGTTATAAAAGTTAGTTACAATCATATTACTCGATTGTTATCATCACCTTTACATATGAGTCATCACATATGAATTTTAATTTCATTTCATATTTATGTGTGACTACATATTGAACCAAATCACATGTAATTATAACTTATGACTACATTAGTATCACATTTAGTTTTGATAAAATATGACTGCTGGTGGTGATCTTTTTGTTGTTTGTTTTCATTTTATTTTAGGTTAAACGACGCTGGCACGTAGAAAAATGAACACAAAAGTCGTTTGGAAAAATGTGTATAAAATGGTTAGTTACTCTTAAAGATGCACTTACTACTATGATGTTCAGTTTTACATAAATACTTGGAATCTTAATGTTTATCATTGTAAATTTATAGGCGTCACAAATTGGGTGCTAAGTGAGTGTTATTTTCCATAACATCAAAGGAGCTAGGAGGTTGGTGGTGGTAAAACCTATAGGATTGGTGGAACAAGAGTAAAAATATAGTGTGTTAAATGACTATAATACCCTTGTGAACAGTAACATGCTCATGAGACTTAGTATATAGTGACTCCTGGTGTGCCGAGTAAGAACACTTAAGATCGTCATTGTGTTCATTTTTCTATCTGATGTCTTCTAAATTACTATTTTTGCATGTTTGAAACGGTGACCCTGAAGTTGCTCAAGTCTCCATATGCGCAAATTATACTCCATACAATTATTTTAAATTTAATGTTTATGAGTTTTTGTAGGTTATGAAACAAATAGGTCGATTTGTGTTTGATTGGGTTGTAACGTTTGAATTCCGCTACATATAAGGTAAAAATATTCATATGCATCAACTATTTCTTATTGTCTTCTTATTGATTGATTCAATTATTACGTGAATAAAATTTATATCTGATCGTAATATTCGTTTTGTAAGGTTTAAAATGGTGATCAAAAGTAGATAACGGAAGGAGGGTTAGATTTTTTTACGTCGTGTCAGCCTTCATTTTCTATAGTCGATTCTATTTCTGTTTAAATGACATCGACTTTTTGTTTATTCGAGGTTTTGTAGTTAACGCTCAGTTCCTTGATCTACAATTTGTTTTGTATTTTTGCTTGGGGACTTGATACAATCTGCATTATGGTACGTGTTTTTAGATAGTTGCAATAGTTCTGGCGCTGTATATAGTTGTAATAGTTTCGGCGCTGGATAATATTCTTTGTTTGTTGATTGGGTTCTTATTATAGCATTCAAATTTATATGTATGAGAGTAATGAAATGACATACATCTTTCATTTGAAGGCGTTCAAATTAAGCACATGTAACTTATATATAATGTTACCATTTTGTAAAAATGGTTAGATCTACAACGTTGTAAAAAGATTTTCAATTTTAATTGTGCAACGCAACTACACACATTATTGAGCCTCCCTAAACATCTTGAAAATGGTTTGATCTACAATGTCTTTAACAGTAAATACAAAAGACCGAGGGGAAACGAGGAAGCTCGCACCTATTCGATTAAGACCTTTTGCAAGAAGATCAAAAGCTAAATCTGCAAATAAAAAAAAAACGATTCGAGCAATTATGAATGGGCCAGTAAACCTGCATTCTGGCTGCCCGAATCAATTAATGGAAGTCAAGCTCCATCACGACTAAACACAACCACACACATTAATGTTGTGCCATCAATGGACCAAATGTACAATATGTAAGATCAATAGAAGATGAAGTTCAAAGTAGAATCAAAAGCCAACTGGCCGATCACCCGGGCTACTAACAGTCGAATTTGAACCTGTTGAATCGAGCCAGAGGATGGTAGCGTGTAAATATATAAAGTCATATTATAGGACCTTTGGGGTCCTATATCGTTAGTTGCTGTTCATGGATTTTCTCTTTTAGATAAAGGGAGAATGTATTAGTATGAACTGTGAAGCAATGTATTAAGCGAATTTTGGTATGCTGAAGTACATGTTATGGATTTTGATGTGTGGTGATAAACTTATTGAAGGATTAATGTGCAAGGTACAACAGATTCAGATTAATGTGCAAGGTACAACATATAACTATATAGTTAAATTCATTTGAACCTTCGGGGTCACACACATATACACCTAGACGTCAAATGAAATATATATATATATATATATATATATATATATATATATATATATATATATATATATATATATATATATATATATATTACTCAAGTAACGAAATAAATTATAATATTTATTTTTTTTGAATTAGTTAATTAATTTAGTGATTAATTAATTATACTCCGTAATTATATGTGAATTCATTTTTTTATATATATAAATAAAGTACTTGATTGAACCAGCAAAGTAGATATTAAAATTATTTGTTTAAGGACTTAAAAACTATTACATATCACCTATTTCAAGTGGCTTATATATAATATTGTTAGTGGTTGTATGGAGTGGGTGAAAAGATAGAAATATAGTAATATATACCCACTGCTTTTTCTTTTGATCATTGCACAAGATTAAAGAAATAAAAAGGTTTCCAAAGAAAGTCTCTATATAGCTATTGGCTGTTATTTGGTCATTGGTGAATGAAAAAAAAACACAAGCCAGAGATTAAGTTTCTCTCTTTTGAAAGAACAAATGAATAGATACACGGAGTACTAATGATTATTTATATTATTAATATAATTTGATTATATTAATAAGTTACTTGGGGTTTGGACTAGCATCCATTGGCGGTCGTTTTGAAGTGTAGTGTGGACTATTCAAAGAGACGGTCATACTATTGATCGTAAGTTTCTCTCCTGCAATCCGTTTCTTCAGGAAAGGTATATCGTTTACTCACTTTGTGAATTTATATATTTTGACAATTATTAGTGGTGTAATTGGATCTTGTTGGAACCGTTAATCGTGTGCATGTTTTGTAATATAAATAAGTTTATTTTAACTATCCGCTGCGTTAATCTGATTTGAAAGTGCATACGATTTTCCATCAGTGGTATCCGAGCCGCTTTTACACCATTTTAATTGTCACGTGATTTTCTCAGATCTAGTTTTGTGAGATGGTAAAAAGTAAAAACCTTTTTTTTTTACAATTTCAACATGTTTGTTTTAAATTAAATCTCATGACGCACAAATAAGATCTGAAAAATATCACTGTTATAAATTTTGAATTTATTTATTATGGCTTGAATAATTGTTGTTTATTTCATTCCATGGTTGTACACATGCATTGTAACCATGGACAAGCCATATGTAGTTTTTAATAATGTAGTTATTAGAATTGTGATTGCACACATAGCCCATAATGCCCCGGCCTATGTATGATTGTTGTGATTGTTGATTGCAGCAATATTGTGTCATGTTGATTATTTGTATTATAAGGCCATTTTGAAGCCAAAATTGTATTATATTTATTTTCCATTTTCATAGTATTGTATTTAAGTTTATTTCAATTTGTAAAAGTACTAGTTTAGTTGTATTTTCAAATTTAAATAAATGTAACAAGATGAAGATTGAAGATAAAATACAACATGCTTTTGGCTTAGAAGATGGCGAACAGGTCAAGTTGACAACAATGGCATTTGTCAAGTTTTCACTTGATTCTTGAATCAAGTGGGAGCTACGATATTACCCTTAGTTTGACCTCTTGATCCCATGTCGGCTCATGGGATCAAGCATAGGATTTTTGGGCTAGGCTATGTGTGTGTGATGCATGGTATGGTTGTGTTTTATTTTTACGCATTTATATTTAATTGTTGATTATAATATATGCTAAATGTTTTTTGATGAAAACATCAAATAAAACTAGTAACGAGTTTCAAAGGTTAAAATTGATGATTTTAAAAAGTTAAACTCTAACGAGTTTAAAGTTAAATATTTTTTGAAACTCAAATAATATATATGAGCAACATCTTTTAAAAATGTTTTAAAATGATACACAGTGTGTATTTGTTATTTTTTTTTATATAAAATAAAATAACAAACTTGACGCATAAACACGATCGACATATATAAAATTGGTTAAAATGTTTTTTAACAAATTGTAGCGAATCTTGTGTGCATGCATTATTCGTTAACACAAACATTTTTAAAATACCCGTCAAATTTAAGTCATGCCATCCAATGAGCTTGCAAACACTCCTCGTTATTTTTTGATTACGGTGAGACCTAATCGAATTATAGCCACGAGGTGAATTTTCAGTTACGAGTGAGACTAGGCTGAATTTCCACTGTTTCCAAATTGGACGACTTAATCGTATTCACGGTGAGACCTGAGATCGAGGCAAGGATGGGACAAACATGCCAATAGATAATAGTGGTTTGTTAGACTACACATATCTCAGGGTCCCATAAAGATCTAAGAGTTGCATCTGTGATGCAATTGGTACTCGCTACCTACCAGTAGACTCTATAACTGCTAGCTGATCAACAGATGTAGTTATGGAACCTCTATGTGGATATTAGGCTTTCGTAAATTAATTGTTTTTAAATATATTAAAACTTGGGTAATTAATTTATTAAAGTACAATATCGAAAATACTAAAATTGAATCTTGTTCTCTTGTAGATGTCAAACAATCAAAATGTAAACCAAATCAACCTCCGTTCTTCGTTGGAGAAGGAGAAACTTAATGGTTCAAACTTTCTCGATTGGCACCGCAACCTGAGAATTGTTCTCAAATTTGAAGGAAAGTTGAACAAAATTGAAGAACCCTTACCCGAAGCTCCTCCTGAGACAGCTACTGCTGCTCAAAAGAATGCTTATCAGAAGTTGTTTGATGAGCAAGAGAAGATAGCTTTAATCATGCTTGCTAGTATGACTTCTGACCTCCAAAAGGAAATGGAAGATCGTACAGCATATGATATGATGACTGAGCTGAAAAATATGTTTCAGAAACAGGCTAGTCAAGAGTTATATGAAACTTATAAGCTTCTTCAAACATGCAAAATGGAGGAGGGTCAATCAGTAAGTTCTCATGTCTTAAAAATGAAAAGCTACATTGACCGATTGGAAAAACTTGGAACCACCTTGCCGCCTAACTTGGCCGTGAACACGGTTTTGGTTTCACTACCAAAATCGTATCACCAATTTGTGATGAATTACAATATGCAAGGTTGGGAGAAATCTCTGGCAGAGGTGCACTCGATGCTCAAAACTGCTGAACAGGATATTCCATATAAGGTTTCCAATCCAGGTGTCCTTATGATTAGGGAAGGTAGAGTGAGAAAGAATAAGCCAAAAACTTGGGGAAAAGGAAAAGGCAAGTCAATTGCTAAGAAAAAGATTCCACCACCTCCCAAGAAAGAAAACCCAGCGAAAGACGCCGAATGTTTCCACTGTGGAAAAGTTGGCCACTGGAGGAGGAACTGTCCTTCCTACCTATCTGAGTTGAGAAAAGGCAAAGCTGGCCAGACTAGCAAATCAGGTATATTTCATATACAGTTATATACTTTTTCTAGTGATTCCTGGATTTTTGATACTGGTTGTGGTACTCACATCTGTAACAATATGCAGGGAATGAGAAGAAGTAAGAGACTGAAGAACAACACACTAGACTTAAGAGTGGGCAATGGGGCTCGAGCTGCAGTCGAAGCTATTGGCACCTATGAGCTTACTCTACCTAGTGGTCTTATTGTTTTGTTGGAACAATGTCATTATGCTCCTAGTATTACGAGCAATGTAATTTCAGTTTCTCTTTTGAAAAATGTTGGTTTTGAACTTACATTTACGCACTTTGGTATTTCAGTTTCTAAGAATAATGTATTTTATTTTAATGCTATTCCACGTGATGGTATTTTTGAAATTGATATGCATGGTGTAATTTCAAATAATAATTCTGTATATACATGTACTGCCAAACGAGTCAAGAAAGACTTGAATAATACCTATCTATGGCATTGTCGTCTTGGTCATATAAACAAACAACGCATTTCAAAACTCCAATCTGATGGGATTTTGGAATCAACTGGCTCTGAGTCATTTGATGTATGCGAGTCATGTTTATGTGGAAAGATGACAAAGGCTCCTTTCTCCGGTTTAGGTGAAAGAGCTAAAGATCTTTTAGGACTGATACATACTGATGTATGTGGCCCTTTTAGAACTATGTCTAGAAATGGTGAAACATACTTCATTACATTTACTGATGATTATAGTAGATATGGTTATGTTTACTTGCTGAAACATAAACATGAAGTTTTTGAAACGTTCAAAATCTTCCAAAATGAAGTAGAGAATCAACTTGGAAAGACCATTAAAGCCCTTCGTTCTGATCGGGGAGGGGAATATATGAGTCAAGAGTTTTTGGACCACCTGAAGAATTGTGGGATTGTCTCACAATTCACTCCACCTTATACACCACAGCACAATGGTGTGTCGGAGCGGAGGAATCGAACTTTACTTGATATGGTTCAATCTATGATGAGTCTAACTACTCTACCGATGTCTTTTTGGGGTTATGCATTAGAGTCTGCTGCACGCATACTCAATATGGTTCCAACCAAGAAGGTAGATAAGACACCATATGAGTTATGGCATGGAAAGAGTCCTAAGTTGTCTTATTTGAAAGTCTGGCGTTGTGAAGCGTATGTGAAACGTGACACTTCAAACAAGTTAAAACCCAGAGGTATCAAATGTCACTTTGTGGGATACCCAAAGGAAACAATGGGTTACTACTTTTACTACCAAGCTGAAAACAAAGTGTTTACTGCTCGGTTTGCTGAATTCTTTGAAAGAGATCTTCTCTTACAAGAAGTCAGTGGGAGTAAAGTAGATCTTGAAGAAATTCAAGAATCACAAAGTAACATACCTTTTGAAGGCACTAGTTATCCACACGTTGAAGCTGAGCACATTGTTGATGAGCCAGAACGTGTTGCACCTATAATTCGTAGATCTAGTAGAACTCCTCATCGACCTGAGAAGTTAAATCTTCTGATTAATTCAGATGAATCTCATCTAGGAGATTATGATGAACCCTCTAGCTACCGTGAGGCCATATCAGGTTTAGAATCTGAAAAATGGGGAGATGCTATGAATACAGAGATGCAGTCCATGAAAGAAAATCAAGTATGGGACTTGATTGATCTTCCACCCAATTATAAACCAGTTGGGTGTAAATGGGTCTACAAGAAGAAGGCTAACATGGACGGTAATGTAAACACTTTTAAGGCTCGATTGGTGGCAAAAGGTTATACTCAAACTCAAGGAATTGATTATGAGGAAACTTATTCACCAGTCGCGAGCATTAAGTCAATTAGGATACTTATTGCCATAGCAGCTTTTCATAATTATGAAATATGGCAAATGGATGTGAAAACCGCTTTCCTAAATGGCGACCTAAGTGAGGACGTATATATGGTTCAGCCGGAAGGGTTTGTAAATCCAAAGCATCCTAATAAAGTATGCAAGCTTCTAAAATCCATTTATGGATTAAAGCAAGCATCCAGGAGCTGGAATCTTAAGTTTGATCAGAAAATCAAAGAGTTTGGTTTTTCTCAAAACCAAGATGAGCCCTGTGTTTACATTAGAGCTAGTGGGAGCAAAGTTGTCTTCTTGATCTTGTATGTTGATGACATACTACTTATTGGAAATGACATTCCAACTTTGCAAGATGTCAAATCTTGGCTTGGAAAATGTTTTGCCATGAAAGATCTTGGAGAAGCTAAGTATATTTTAGGAATCAGGATCTATAGAAATAGATCCAAAAGGCTTATTGGTTTGAGTCAAAGTACATACATTGACAAAATCTTACGAAGATTTAACATGCAAAACTCCAAGCGCGGAGCATTGCCCATGCAAAAGGGCATAACCTTGAGCAAGTCTCAAAGTCCTATCACACCTGATGAGATAAGACGAATGAAATGTGTTCCTTATGCTTCGGCTATAGGATCCATTATGTATGCTATGTTATGTACTAGACCTGATGTCTCGTTAGCTTTGAGTTTGACGAGTCGTTATCAACAGAATCCAGGTGAAGAACATTGGATTGCTGTTAAGAGCATTCTTAAGTATTTGCGGAGAACTAAAGATATGTTCTTGGTTTACGGTGGTTTGGAAGAAGAGTTGAGTATTAGATGTTATACAGATGCTAGCTTCCAAACTGATCGAGATGATTCCCGATCCCAGTCAGGGTATGTCTTTGTCATGAATGGCGGGGCAGTTGATTGGAGAAGCTCAAAGCAGACCACAGTTGCACAGTCTACAACGGAAGCAGAATACATTGCTGCCTCAGAAGCTGCTCAAGAAGCTGTCTGGATTAGGAAGTTTATTGCTGAACTCGGAGTAGTTCCCAGCATTGAATCCCCTATGGAAATGTACTGTGATAATTCAAGTGCTATTATACTTGCGAAAGAATCACGTGTACGTAAAGGTAGCAGACACATTCTTCGAAAGTTTGACTACATTCAGGAAGTCGTTGAGAGGAATGATATTAGTATTCTTAAGGTTCATACAGACGATAATGTGGCTGACCCGTTCACGAAGCCCATGACACACAACAAGCATGATGATCATGCTAGTAGTATTGGACTTCGTTATGCTGCTGATCTTTTTAATTTGTAATTTAGTATTTGGATATTTTTGAAACATTAAACAGTTTTATCATAATGAATTGATATATTGATGGTATGATCATTTTCATTTATATCACTATGTTCTATATTAGTATGTTTAATCCATGAGTAATTGTTGATTATTCAAAATCTCCATAATCGATCATGTTATGGGAATAACATGAATTAAGATTAATATGAAGTTTTGGTTTATATTTATTGATGATAAATAGTTAACTTGTAGAGACCAAAATTCATATGTATTCATTGATGATGAATATTGGAATGACCCAACCGAGATATCACTACATGGATGGTTGTCAGTAGTGAATCTTTTAGTGATTATGTTTTTATGTCCTTAGACTTGAGATGCACGCCGGTTTTGATGTGTGAAATATTGTACTTTGATATGGTTAAATGCTGTCCTGAATAAGGCTGTAATAAAGGCCATTATTGGGTATAATGTAAAGCTCGTGAGAGACACGTGTATGCAATATAGGATTTGTTCCTCCAAAATATTTGGAGTTAGATATTTTTGAGCTCCTCGATGAATGAATAAGATATTTGTGTGGCCGCACCCAGATGTAATTAAGATGATACTTAATTAATTTGGTGATCTAATTCAGTTCTAAGATCGAGAAATAAAATTGTTAAATGAATGAGAATGACCGATGATCCATATCTCAAGTTTAACTAAAGTATCTGAAACAAAAGGACGAATGACATTGAACACTTACTACAAGCAGTATTGGGAAACTACCCTCACATGAATTTGAGGACAATGACGTGTTGCTAGACGCTATCCATTGTTTGTATAGTTACTTGGTGTTGTGCCATGCACAAGTGGGAGTCTGAAGGATTAATGTGCAATGTACAGCAGATTCAGATTAATGTGCAAGGTACAACATATAACTATATAGTTAAATTCATTTGAACCTTCGGGGTCACACACATATACACCTAGACGTCAAATGAATATATATATATATATATATATATATATATATATATATATATTACTCAAGTAACGAAATAAATTATAATATTTATTTTTTTTGAATTAGTTAATTAATTTAGTGATTAATTAATTATACTCCGTAATAATATGTGAATTCATTTTTTTATATATATAAATAAAGTACTTGATTGAACCAGCAAAGTAGATATTAAAATTATTTGTTTAAGGACTTAAAAACTGTTACATATCACCTATTTCAAGTGGCTTATATATAATATTGTTAGTGGTTGTATGGAGTGGGTGAAAAGATAGAAATATAGTAATATATACCCACTGCTTTTTCTTTTGATCATTGCACAAGATTAAAGAAATAAAAAGGTTTTCAAAAAAAGTCTCTATATAGCTATTGGCTGTTATTTGGTCATTGGTGAATGAAAAAAAAACACAAGCCAGAGATTAAGTTTCTCTCTTTTGAAAGAACAAACGAATAGATACACGGAGTACTATCGATTATTTATATTATTAATATAATTTGATTATATTAATAAGTTACTTGGGGTTTGGACTAGCATCCATTGGCGGTCGTTTTGAAGTGTAGTGTGGACTATCCAAAGAGACGGTCATACTATTGATCGTAAGTTTCTCTCCTGCAATCCGTTTCTTCAAGAAAGGTATATCGTTTACTCACTTTGTGAATTTATATATTTTGACAATTATTAGTGGTGTAATTGGATCTTGTTGGAACCGTTAATCGTGTGCATGTTTTGTAATATAAATAAGTTTATTTTAACTATCCGCTGCGTTAATCTGATTTGAAAGTGCATACGATTTTCCATCACTTATGCAGGTTGTTTAGTTGATAAAGTTTGATTATAGGCTTGCTGGTGACCTTAACGAAGAACTACAGAGGTTGCGGTGCCGGGTCAATTATCATGCTTTTCGCTTTACCAAACCGTTACAGAATCTTGGGAATAAGTTGGTGATGCGTTTTCTGGTTGTTATTACGGTGGTGGTGATAAAGAGAGATACGAGCTCGGTGAAATCAGGAAAAGATGGGCAAATCTGCCAGTGAGTTTTTTGTTCTTCGATTTACTTTTAACGTGTTCCTCTATATAATCCAGCATATACATTAGAAGTGGCAGAACAACTAACACATTCTTTTTTCTTACTTGAAAATTAAATAATTAATAAATTTGATTACGGAAATTATATTACAAAAATATGATATAACCTTCTTTACCAAAGTCTGGAGCATTAGGTGTTCTGTATTCATTTGTATACTCTTTGGATTTGGATTTCTTAAAACCTGTTTAACCCTATATTGTATCTTTGACATTTTATTGTTTAACGTTTGCGTCTTTTTTTTTTTTTTTTTTTGTGTATGATGATAATAATTCGTTTTCAAAAACTCTTGACCGTGACTGATCTAAGTGTATCTTTATCGTGACAATTTGTCATTTTTGTATTTCATTTGATTATATTGTGTGCTATTATTTATGTTATATTGTTAATGGGAGTATTAATTTGTTTGAAAAGGGTAATCTTCCTCTTAAGAAGCTGATGACTTGCTGAACAATCTGTAATTGAAATCTCAATTAAAGACATTGGAAGTTCATTATCCTACTAAGAAGGTGAATAGGAATATGTTAAATTTATTATTTTGTCCATTTAAAATTCAAATTTTAATTGTGTACGAATTATTTGTGTTTATCTTGCGGCCTTCAGGTGATTCGCTTGACACTAGGAATTTTTAAATTCAATCTTTAGATAGGTCAGAGGTACCCCTTTGATTCTGGTTTATATGGATCCAGCAGTGACTTATTTTCTCAACTATGTATACATCACTTTTTACTATCCATGTAAGATGATACAACGACATATCTCAATTTTAAAGTTGTCATATAGAAGAATACTTTGTGTAATAGTAACGTTTGATTATGCAGTGCAAAATAATGCTATATGCTCTTTTCAATTTTTATTCAGAAACAAGTAATGAACATGCTCTATTTTATTTCCTTCAGGTATCTATAATGACTAACCTAAAGTCTATGTTACCCAAGTCTTGATTATGTGTTTAGTTTAAAAAATCATACTTAACGAACTCACCCACTAAATTACTTGTGGCAATGAATATATGATATGGTTAATTGATATACTCCCTCCGTCCCATATTTATTGTCACCAGACAAAAAACACACAGTTTAAGGAAATCCCACTAACTTCATTTCTCCACCAATGAAATATCTTCTCTCTCTCCAGATCCACCAATGAAATATCTTCTTTCATTTTCATTTATGGAAGTGGACAATTAATTTGGGACATCTCAAAATGGAATAGTGGACAATTATATAGGGACGGAAGGAGTATCATTTTAAGATTCTCGATCATTTGCTGAAGAGTCCCCGTGCAATGCACGGGCTCTTAAATCTAGTAAATATATAAAATGGGAAGTGATACTATTTTTTAAAAATGTCTTATAATAAATTACAAAAAAATTTGTTGTCATGGGCTGTCTTTGTTTTTGCTTGTTCTTTTTTTTTTTAAAAAGCAAAAAGTATTATTATAATATCTGGATTGTATCGTTACAAGTCCCTACATTCATCTATACAATGATATGAACAATATCGAAACAAATGGAAAAAGATTGGAATATAAACTATATAGTATAAGTCGGGAGTGACGAAGCCTGCTTAACATTATGAAGGAACGAACTTGAAAGAAACAAGCAGGGAAGGAGGAAGCAACCGTACCGATCAAGCGGCGACAAAGTTGACAAACAAACCAACCCATTTAATCTACCCACATAAGCTAAGAAGAGACTTCGAACACTACCCGATTTATGTAGTGTCGTGTTAACCAATTCCCATGCGATTTGGAGGTGGTGCCACATAAAAGGAAGGGTTAAGGAGCCATTGATGCCATTCAATAGGATTTTTTTTCCGAGATCGGTTTGAGATCCAGCTAAAACTTTGAGTTTGAATCTCGGAGATAATCATAGCTGGATTCCACATTTTATTTGAGAAGACTTTTAGGTTTCTATGTTTCCATATAATATAGCACACAATCCATTTAGTAGCTTGCCATAAGGAAGATCCAACGGAGTTATGTGGGAGACCTTGGTCGGAGATGATGGCACCGTTGATGTCGGATATTGAGGTGTTATTTTGGTTCCACCAATCAAGCATTTGTGCCCAAATTGAAGACACATTAGGACAATTGATCAACGCATGTTCAATGGTTTCGATATGATGATCGCATAAGGGACATAAAATGGTGTGTAGATCGATTCCTTTTTTGTCAAGTTCATTTCTAACAGGGATTTTTAGTTGAATGACACTCCATGTGAATATGAAGACCTTTTGTGAAACGAATTTGTTACTGGGAAGTAGTATGTTTCGAGAGTGGACGCCGTATTTGAGTGTATTGATCAGATTTGATAATGTTGATGTAGTGAAGATGCCAGATGCGTCTAGAGAAAATTTCCATGAATCGGGGCGATCCGAAATACTTACGGATGATATTAAATTAGTGAGTTTCATCAGTTCGTCCAATGCCCGACCGCTGGGTGCTCGGGACCAATCCCAGATACCGACTAAATTGGAAATAACATTCGATATTCTGTCGGCAACAGTTGCTTCTTTTTGAGATTCCAACATGAATAATCTATGAAATAGAGTTTTGAGAGTTTCGGATCCGATCCATATGTCATGCCAGAAACTAATCGATGTGCCATTGCCGATGCGTTTTGAAATTGAAGATGTGAAGAAAGTTCCTAATTTGTCTGCGAATTTTCCTTCTTTGGTGATCTCTTTCCAAATGGTGCGACCTGAAATATTCCTGCATAAAACATTAGTATCCAACCCCCCCCCCCCCCCCCCCCCCCGGCCCATAAATACTTTTTATAATTTTTACCCATAAAGCATTATGTTCATTTTTGAACCGCCACCACCATTTACAAAGAAGTGATATGTTTTTAGCAAAAAGAGACCCCAGGTTTAAACCCCCATTTTCGTATGGCAAGATAATCTGATCCCATTTAATCCAATTAATTTTATTATCATTTGAAGAACCTCCCCAGAAAAATTTCCGTCTTTTAGATTCAAGTACCTTAAGGATAGCGGCAGGTGCATGGAATAATGAGAAGTATTAGAGTGGAATGCTACTAAGGATGGATTTGATGATAGTAAGGTGGCCCCCGAAGGAGATAGATTTGGCTGCCCAATCCGAAAGTCTCTTGTCGAATTTTTCAACAATTGGCTGCCAAGAAGATGTGGGTACACCAATAGGGAGGCCGAGATAAGTAAACGGGGTGGAGCCTGCAGAACAATTAATGTAACTGGCCATTTTCTCGGTTTCAATGGTGGATGTTCCGATACCATAAAGTTTGCTTTTGCGAAAGTTGACTTTGAGACCTGATATGTTTTCGAAACACTTAAGGAGTTTGGAGATATATTTGGCATTTCTTTTATTCCACTCACCAAAAAAAATTGTATCGTCCGCGTATTGGAGATGTGTGATGACAAGATTGTCGTGGCCAATTTTTAAACCTTGCAGGTGACCGTTGGATAATGCTCTTTTGACAAGAATATTAAGACCTTCGGCGACGATGATGAAAAGAAACGACGATATGGGATCACCTTGTCGAATTCCCCTTTTAGGGGCGAATTCTATGGTGGGTGAGCCATTGATTAATATGGAAATGGATGACGAGGAGAGACATGCTCGAATGAAACTAATCCATTTTGAACCAAAGCCCATGAAATGCATGGTGTTAAATAGAAAATCCCATTCGATGCAGTCGAATGCCTTTTTGAAATCAACTTTGAAAATTAGGCCTTTTTGTTTTTTATGTTTTAATTCATCGATTATTTCATTAGCGATTAATACACTATCTAAGATGTTGCGGCCCTTGAGAAAGGCGGTTTGTTCGGAACCTATGACTTTATGAATGACTTTGGCGAGGCGGTTGGAAAGAATTTTCGTGAGAATTTTGTAGTAGCTACCTAATAGGCAAATTGGGCGGTATTCGTTAAGACCGATAGGGTTAGATTTTTTCGGGATTAAGGTGAAGAAAGAAGCGTTACATCCTTTGGATATTTCCGAATTATCCCAGAACCAATCTAGAGATTTTATGAGTTTTATGATATTTTATTTTTACTTGTTCGACGCTTGATGTAATTGTGGAAGTATTTTGAGTTTTCATCTCCCTCGAGTGCCCATTTAATTCTTGATTTTTGTTTAAGCATATTAATTTTCTTTTTTTTCTTTAACAAGGTGTTGCATTTTTTCTTCAATCCATTTTTGTTTTTCCGATTCAAGTAGTGGTCTGGTTTCCGTAATATGTTCCAGATATTACATTCGGTTTGATGCCCGCGGATTTGTGAATCAATGTTATCAAGTTGGGAGCTATGTTTTTCAAGTTCCATTTTAACATTTTTTAGTTTGTTAAGGAAGATGCAATCAGGTCTATTACCAATGATAGGGATCGACCAAGCCCTTTTTATGACGGTGTCGGCATCTTTAAGATTAAGCCATGTGTCAAACACGCGTATAGGTTTAGGGCTAGAGTCAAATGGTTTGTTTCTTAGGATGATGGGACAATGATCAGAAAGATCACGATCGAGAGTTTTGGAAGATGTGTTTGGCCAAAGTGTAAAGATGCTATCGGAGACTAGAAATCAATCAAGTTTACTAAATTTCATTGTTTTCTCTCATATCCTTGTAAATCTTTTACCACCTAGAGGGAGATCAATTAAGCCAGCATTATTAATGAAGTTATTAAAGTTATCTGCCCAATGTTGGTTATATTCTGAATTCATACGTTCTGATTTATTTCGGACTTCGTTGAAGTCAACAAAAATAATATGAGGAATGGTGAGGGAATTGGTGAGAGATGTAAGTTCGTTCCAGAATCTGCGTTTTTTTGAGCAGGAGTGAGGGCCATAAACGTTAATGAGAGCAATATCTGAATCATATCCCGCCCATGATCCACAAATTGCTAAGAAAAATTCACCCTCGATAGCATATTTAAACGAGAATATATTGGTGTTCCAAATAGTTAGGATACCACCGGATGCACCAACCGAATCCTTTTGGACGAATTTAAAGTCAGAATTACCCCAGAAAGATTCAATGGTGTTTTCACTTGAATGTCCGCATTTGGTTTCTTGGAGTCCTAAAATCGTTGGTTTTTCTTTATTACAAATTCGTTTGAGCCAGCTTATTTTACCCGTTTGCCCAATCCCCCGAATATTTAAAGAGATCGTACACATGATAGAAAAACTAACAAAAAAAACGATGCAACGGATGATGGAATCATTGGATGTTGTGACGGATCCCGATACTTTTTCCGAATTCGTTCGTATCCAAGCTGCTACTAGTAGAAGAGTTTGTTTTATTGTTACTTTTGACACGCATCGGGTCATTATGGGCCCCTCTAGTAGAATGTGATGTGTTACCACCAACAATAGATGAAGATTTACAACGTTTAGCCAAGTGTGAGATTCTAAGTTTTTGTCCGCTTCTCGCAAGATGTTTAATGTAGAGCATGTTGGACCTTGGCCTTATTTTTTCGGTACCGAGGGAAGTGTCATGGGGGGTTTTAGAGGTATCATCTCTGCAAACCCTTTTAAAGGTGTTGGACATGTGTTTTGGAATAGTGGTGGGATTGGTACCGATGTTGATGCTTTTTTTCTTTTTAGCAATAACCTTACCGGTGAAAAGTAGTGCATCAAGCTCGAATGGATCGGAATTTGTTTGTTGTGTGTTGTTTGGAGCGGGCATAAAGTTTATCGGGGAGTTTGGTTGGGGGGTTGAGAGAGGTTTAGGAGGTTCAACATCTGTGCCGTTGGGGTTATTAGAAACGTGACCAGAATCTATGAAATCCTTGGTGTCGTGTTTTAGGGAACAAGGTGGGATTTGTGTATCACAACAGTTGGTACGAGTCTTATCAGAATACATTAAATGAGTTCCCATATTTTCGCTAATACTACCTCCGTCCCATTTAAAGTGTCCACCTTACTATTTTGGGACGTCCCATTTGAAGTGTCCACTTTGTTTTCTGACCAATCAGAAGAGGTTATTCTGGAGAGAGAAAGCTTCTGATTGGTGGAGAAAGTTAGTGGGATTTTCTAAAACTGTGTGCAAAAAGTAAGTTGACACTTGTGGTGGGACGGAGGGAGTATATGTTACCCGGATGGGAGAATTGGTAGGATCTATATTTGATGGGCTAGGAATGATGGCAATTGTCTCGGTGATGGGCTGTGAAGTGTCCTTCGAACCAGAAATCACAGGTTCAGCACTAGTTGGGCTAGGATTGTTGGGTATTGCATCGTGGTCATAAAACTTAGGAATAGGGGGTAGCACGTTTAATTCGGGTTCACTTGATGGGTTGTGGTTTTGTGAAGGGCTGGCGGTTTTTGGAGTAAAAGTAGAGGTAGAGGGATTTTGCGTGTGTAGATTCTCGGTGTCATCATTGTTGATGGAGGTCGAAAAATTGGGTGATTGTTTTGATAAGTTATCGACTTTTTGTTGAAGTTGTATAGTATCCATTCGTTTGGAAGAGTTGGATGAAGTGTGTTTTTCGGGTGAGGTGACATTATGTGATTGATCGGGGTTGTGATAGGTTGTATGGTTGTTCATTATATCCTTTCCTTCAACAAAGTTATCGCAATCTAGATGAGATTCTTCGTCCGATATTTGGTCATCCGAGAGGCTTTCATCATCCCAATTTGATGAATCGTTGATATCACCATAAAGATTAAACACAGAAAAGTTTTGTACTTCATTGATATAAACCGTAGCTTGATTGATGTCCCCGGTATTAATAATAGCTTGACCATTTATCGGGGAGAAATCGTTTGTTTTGACGATAACCGAACCATGTGAAAGGTCTTGATTGTTCTCGTTGGTGATGGAACAATTAATCGTTTCAATAACATCTCCCCAATTTTTGGCTATATCGATAAAAGTAGTTTCTAACCAACATGTAATAGGCACCCCGAATATGTTAATATAAGCTAATCGCCCCGAGGATTTATAAACTTCGGGATCCCATGGGTTAATATCCTCAAGCCATTTCCAAAGAGGGTGTTCCGGGTTATTTATCAAATCAAAGGCCGGTTCAGATTCATCAAATATAAGCATAATATCATGACCGCCTAAATATTTGATTGTAAAACCGCTAATATTTTCGCTTTCACAGATTTCATTGAAATATTCTAAATACTCGAGGTCTTTTACTTTGGCAATGACGGCTTGACCAAGGATTTGAATAAGTTCGGCGTTAGAGTTTACCTTAATCGATGGAATGCTGTTTTTCGTGGCCTGTCTATTAAGGATCACATCTATAAAGTTCCTATCATCAACCTGAGAAGAGAAAGCAGCAGAAGCATTGTTACTAGGGGCTGCCCTAGTAGATTTATGATGTTCATCAGGTTTCTTATCTTCTAAATCACGAGCCTTATAGACCTTGAGCATAAAATCACCAACCACAATGAGGTTAAGTCTTCTAGCTAGGGAATCTTTGTGATATTCGGGTACATCAAAGAAATCTAACGAAGCCAAACTTTCTTCCACTTTTTAAAGTTTTTTTTTTGGGATATATACCTCATGAATAATTTCATATTTTTTAAATATATCCCAAAAATCAATGGAACGCCAATCATCGGGGAAATTGTGAAAGAGATAAGATGTTATTCTGGCCTTATTGATCGGTTTAGGAGTAGGTTTGGTGCTAGGGTTTGTCTGATCTTGATTAGGGTTTCCAAATCGTTTGATAAGATTAATGGATGTTTCACGGTGTTTGAAGTTGTTATAGATCTGATGGGATGATGTGTTTAATCTTGAAATATTAGGTTTAGGGTTGTGAAAGTGTCGGCTTTGGTTAGGCATCTGGTTACGGGAATTAGGGTTAGGGTTTTTGAGAGGTGAATGCTGTTTATTTCGATCAACCTTAACCCAAATACCTTCATTGATCGGCCTGTAGGTGATGTTGTAATTATCGGTGGAGATGGCAGGCTTATGTTGTGGATGAGATTTTTTTAGTTTTGGGAGTGAATGGGGAAATAGGGATATGATACATGATGATAGACTAACAAGAAGGTGAATGATAATGCTAAAAACGAACATATATTTCATAGCATTATTCCTTAAGAAAGACAAGCTTTTAGTTGCAATTATTCTATTTACAAGTGATATTCGTTTAAATAATAAAAGGTGAAGACAAAAGACAGATTCGACGAATTGAAGACGCAAACGACCAAAAAGCTCAAAAGTACAAAAGACAATCAAAGAGGTTCCAATTATTGATAAGAAACGTCTCGAAATTACAAGAGTACAAGATTCAAAACGCAAAGTACAAAATATAAAATTGTACGCAAGGACGTTCGAAAATCCGGAACCGGGACCGGAGTCAACTCTCAACGCTCGACGAAATGGACTAAAAATTACAAGTCAACTATGCACATAAATATAATATAATATTTAAATAATTCTTATAATTATTTAATATATTATATTATTTATAAAACGTCGGCACAAGGAAACAAGCAACATGTGAGCTCTCCCAGCTGGCCATGCGATCGCATGGCCAGGAAGAAGGAAGTCCATGCGATCGCATGGCATGAAAAGTCAGGCCACACCTCCTATAAAAATCGAGCTTTGGTGAACCAAAAACATATCCATCTTTCTCTCTTCTCTCATATATACGTAAAATATATATATATAATTTATATTTTAATTATAATTCTAATAATAAGGGTATGTTAGCGAATGTTGTAAGGGTGTAAGTCGAAATTCTGTCCGTGTAACGCTACGCTATTTTTAATCATTGTAAGTTATGTTCAACCTTTTTATATTAATGTCTCGTAGCTAAGTTATTATTATGCTTATTTAAAACGAAGTAATCATGATGTTGGGCTAATTACTAAAATTGGGTAATTGGGCTTTGTACCATAATTGGGGTTTGGACAAAAGAACGACACTTGTGGAAATTAGACTATGGGCTATTAATGGGCTTTATATTTGTTTAACTAAATGAAAGTTTGTTAATGTTAATATAAAGATTTACAATTGGGCGTCCCTATAAATTACCATATACACTCGATCGGACACGATGGGCGGGGTATTTATATGTACGAATAATCGTTCATTTAACTGGACACGGGAATGGATTAATAGCCACTAGAATAATTAAAACAGGGGTGAAATTACATTCAAGGGTAATTGGTGTAATTGTTAACAAAGTAATAAAACCTTGGTTTACACGCAGTCGATAACCTGGTGTATTCACTAAACAAAGTATTAAAACCTTGTTACAATTCGAATCCCCAATTAGTTGGAATATTTAACTTCGGGTATAATAATAATTTGACGAGGACACTCGCACTTTATATTTATGACTGATGGACTGTTATGGACAAAAACCAGACGGACATATTAAATAATCCAGGACAAAGGACAATTAACCCATGGGGCATAAAACTAAAATCAACACGTCAAACATCATGATTACGGAAGTTTAAATAAGCATAATTCTTTTATTTCATATTTAATTTCCTTTATTTTATATTTAATTGCACTTCTAATTATCGCACTTTTATTTATTGTTATCGCACTTTTAATTATCGTACTTTTTAATTATCGCAATTTTATTTTATCGCACTTTTATTATTCGCAATTTCATTATCGTTATTTACTTTACGCTTTAAATTAAGTCTTTTATTTATTTAATATTTTACATTAGGTTTTAACTGCGACTAAAGTTTTAAAATCGACAAACTGGTCATTAAACGGTAAAAACCCCCCTTTATAATAATAATATTACTTATATATATATTTGTATTTTTATAAAAAGTAAACTAATATAGCGTTAAGCTTTGTTTAAAGATTTCCCTGTGGAATGAACCGGACTTACTAAAAACTACACTACTGTACGATTAGGAACACTGCCTATAAGTGTTGTAGCAAGGTTTAAGTATATCCATTCTATAAATAAATAAATATCTTGTGTAAAATTGTATCGTATTTAATAGTGTTTTCTGCTAAAATTAATAACTATTTTATATACACCTCGCTAAACATCAAGTATTTTTGGCGCCGCTGCCGGGGAAATCTCTTAAAAGCCGGAAGCGGAACGCTAATATAAAAAAAAAAAAGATTTTTATTTTTAGTACGTTTTGTAGAAATACGTTTTAAATATTCGAAAATATAAAAATAAAAACAAAAATATAAATATTTTTTAAGAGTTTGTAAGTTATATAAAAGTTTCTTTATCTTTATTTTATAAAAATATAAGTTTTATTTAATTTATATAAATATATTACATAATTTTATTAAAAAAAATATATATATATAAAATTTAATTCGGCCTGTACTGTAGCAGCCCACTCTATGGCCCGAAACCCTAGCCCATGCGATCGCATGGCTGGGCAACTGAGGACTCATGCGATCGCATGAGCCCATCTGACACGCCAGATTTGACTTCCTGCTGCAATAATTACGAAATTATTATTATTATTATATAATTAAAACCCTAATTAGGGTATTATTTTTTTTATTATTAGTTTAGTTTTTATTATTATTAATTTGTTATATTTAGTTTTATTTTAGTTTTCATTAAATTATAAAATTAATAGTTTTATAAAATAAATAATATAAAAATAATATTTTTATAAAATTGTACTTTTTACAACTTTTTATATATTTTTATATTTTGTCCCTTTTTAATCATTGTAGCGTAATATTTGTATTTTTAGCTCATAATTAATTTTAAACTTAGTTTTTGCTATAGTTATTTTTACTCCTAGATTTTTAGGCTTTGCCGTAGAATTCCTTAAGTGCTTTTTCTTTAGACTAAGATTTAGGTGCTCTAGAATTTTGCGACGCCTTTTTAAGTTTTAGTTTCTTTTTAAGTTATTTCCATTTGGTATTTAGTTTTTCCTGTAAGCTTTAATATTTTTTTAGACACCTTTTACTATGTATCAATTATCATTCCAATTAGTAATTTCAATTTGCGATTATAATTTTAAGTTAGTTGTAGTAATAAGGTTAGGTTAGTCAAGTATTTTTAAGTTTTTATAAGTTTCTTTTATTTTTCCGTCACCTTTTATTTTTCAACCATTTTTTCTTTTTCGACCTTTTTCGACGAACTCTTTTTCTTTCTCATTTCTCGCCATTCTAGTTTTTAGGACTTAGAATTTTTTCTACTTCTTATCTAAATTTCTTAAAATTACGAAAATTTATTTTAAGTGGTTAAATTAATAGACATCAAAATTTTCTGGTTCGTAGTAATAGTTGGATTTGTACGTGGACCGGGTTATTGGAGCCAAACAGTCCTCAATTATATTGAGACCAAACGAATCCTGCCCCTCTGCTGCATCTTTTGGCTATTCAAAACGTGGGCAAAATCAGAAAAGTCTATTGGTTGGATAACTTATTATAATTTTTCTTTCCTTTTAAAAACTAATAGGATATTCAGTGAATGCACCGAGCAAGACGTTCATCACCTTTTGTACGTTCACCACCTGTAACTAGATCAAGACATTTAGCAAATATAACCGCCGTTGATTTTTCTTTAGAATCGTCATCCAGTCGACCAAGTACTTCAGTTCAAATTTCCGATAATCCATTTTTTGAACCCAACATCACAATTGAGAATCCGGAGAATATTCAGGAACGGTTCGTAGATCCTGAACCATTAAACTTTCCTCCGGAGCCACCAATCATTCAAACAGAGATTGTTGAGGAACGAACCATTAAATCAGAATCATCTAGTGATACCGATTCAACAAATTCAATTATGGAGAATCTGGAACCTTTAAGTATGGAAGACCGAATGAGAGCTAAACGCACTGGCCAAGGTCACGCAATTACTCATCCAGACATTAATGCGCCAGATTATGAAATCAAAGGACAAATTCTACACATGGTGACTAATCAATGCCAATTTAGTGGTGCGCCGAAGGAAGATCCAAATGAACATCTACGTACCTTTAATAGGATCTGCACACTATTTAAAATCCGAGAAGTGGAGGATGAACAGATATATCTCATGTTATTTCCCTGGACTTTAAAGGGAGAAGCCAAAGATTGGTTGGAATCGTTACCTGAAGTGGCGATCGATACATGGGACGTTTTAGTTGACAAATTTCTTAAACAATTCTTTCCTGCATCTAAAGCCGTAAGACTTCAAGCAGAAATTGTTACGTTCACACAGAAACCAAATGAAACTCTATATGAGGCGTGGACAAGATATGGAAAGTTATTAAGAGGATGTCCGCAACATGGTTTAGACACCTGTCAAATAGTACAAATATTCTACCAAGGATGCGACATCACTACAAGGAAAGACATAGATATAGCAGCTGGTGGTTCTATTATGAAGAAAACCGAAACTGATGCTTACAAAATTATTGATAACACTGCTTCCCACTCACATGAGTGGCACCAAGAAAAAGATATCGTTAGATCATCTAAAGCAGCTAGAGCCGATTCTAGCCATGACTTAGATTCCATTTCCGCAAAGATAGATGCTGTGGAGAGACGAATGGAAAAGATGACTAAAGATATTCACTCAATACGAATTAGTTGTGAGCAGTGTGGAGGACCACATTTGACAAAAGATTGTCTCAGTATTGAATTAACAATGGAACAAAGAGAGAATATTTCATACATAAACCAAAGGCCTGGAAATAATTATCAGAATAATTATCAACCGCCAAGACCAATTTACAATCAAAACCAGAATTATAACCGAAATATTCCATACAACAACCAACAAGGTCCTAGCAATCAACAAGTATCCAATAATACTTATAATCAGCAAAGACCGAATTTTCAAAACAAACCACCACAACAAACCGATGATAAAAAACCGAATTTAGAAGATATGATGACGAAGCTAGTTGAAACTCAAACGCAGTTTTTCACATCTCAAAAACAAACTAATGAACAAAATGCTCAAGCATTTAGAAATCAACAAGCTTCTATTCAAAATCTGGAACAAGAAGTGAGTAACCTAGCAAGGTTAATAGGTGAAAGAAAACCGGGAAGTCTACCTAGTGATACAAATGTTAACCCCAGGAATGAAACAGCTAAAGCTATTACCACAAGAAGTGGTACAACACTTAAACCACCTGAAATACCTGTAACTTCTGATGAAACTATTCCTACTCCACAAGAACCACAACCTGATCAAGATAAGGAAAAAGAACCGGTAGTTGAAAAGGTTAATGAAAATAACACAGTTAAGGATAAACCTTATGTTAAACCATACCAACCACCACTTCCTTACCCGAGTAAAATGAAGAAAGAGAAACTTGAAGCCGAGCAATCCAAATTCTTGGATATGTTTAAACAGATAAATGTAAATCTTCCTTTCATTGATGTGATTTCAGGAATGCCAAGATATGCTAAATTCTTGAAAGATCTAATCTCAAATAGAAAGAAAATGGAAGAACTCTCGGCTGTTACTATGAATGCTAATTGTTCAGCAGTGCTGTTGAATAAGATACCAGAAAAACTATCTGATCCAGGAAGTTTCACAATTCCATGTTTTCTGGGTAGTCTTAGTTCAATAGAAGCATTGGCAGACTTAGGTGCTAGTATAAATCTAATGCCGTATTCACTATACGCTAAACTAGACCTTGGAGAATTGAAACCAACCAGAATAAGCATACAACTAGCCGATAGATCAATAAAATATCCTAGAGGGATAATGGAGAACATGCTAGTTAAAGTTGGTACTTTAGTATTTCCAGTAGATTTTGTTGTTTTGGACATGGAAGAAGATTCTCAAGTTCCTCTCATATTAGGAAGACCATTCTTAAACACGGCTAAAGCAATGATAGACGTGTTCGGTAAGAAATTGACCCTAAGTATAGAGGATGAGAGTGTTACCTTTTCAGTTGATAGAGCAATGCAACAACCACAATCTGCAGATGATACATGTTATTATATTCAAACTATAGATGCACATGCAGAATTATTAGAAGAATTTCCAGAATTACAAGGAACAGGAGAATGTTCTTTAGGAGAAGGTAATGAACCAATTGATGAAGCTGAAATGTTAGCTACACTTATAGCTAATGGATATGAACCAACAACAGAAGAAATTCAAATGCTAAAAGAAGAAGACAGATATCGATATAAATCATCGATAGAAGAACCTCCGAAATTAGAGTTAAAGCCACTTCCAAACCATTTGGAATACGCTTATTTACATGGTGAATCTGAATTACCTGTAATAATATCGTCTTCTCTTACTGAAAATGAAAAATCACAACTCATTTCTGTGTTAAAAGCTCATAAACCAGCCATTGCATGGAAGATTCATGATATTAAAGGAATAAGTCCTTCGTATTGCACACATAAAATCCTTATGGAAGAAGGTCATAAAACGTATGTGCAACGCCAACGAAGACTAAATCCTAATATGCAAGATGTAGTTAAGAAAGAGATTATTAAACTGCTAGATGCAGGTTTAATTTATCCAATCTCTGATAGTCCATGGGTAAGCCCAGTTCAATGCGTACCTAAGAAGGGTGGCATGACTGTCATTACAAATGAGAAAAATGAGCTTATTCCTACTAGGACTGTAACAGGATGGCGTGTATGTATTGATTATAGAAAATTAAATGACGCCACCAGAAAAGATCACTTTCCCTTACCTTTCATAGATCAAATGTTGGAAAGATTAGCTGGAAATAGTTACTATTGTTTTCTAGATGGATTTTCCGGATATTTTCAAATTCCAATAGCACCCGAGGACCAAGAGAAAACCACATTCACGTGCCCTTATGGTACTTTTGCTTACAAACGCATGCCATTTGGACTTTGCAACGCCCCTGCAACCTTTCAAAGGTGTATGATGGCGATTTTTCACGACATGATAGAAGAATGCATGGAAGTATTCATGGATGACTTTTCAGTCTTCGGTGATACATTTAAATCATGTCTAATTAATCTGGAACGAATGCTAATTAGATGCGAAAAATCAAATCTAGTACTTAATTGGGAGAAATGCCATTTCATGGTTAAAGAAGGCATCGTTCTTGGACATAAAATTTCAAAAGAAGGAATTGAAGTGGATAGAGCTAAAGTAGATGTAATTGCTAAACTTCCACATCCCACCAATGTTAGAGGAGTTAGGAGTTTTCTAGGGCATGCCGGTTTTTACCGACGTTTCATAAAAGATTTTTCTAAAATTGCCACTCCTATGAATAAACTCCTAGAAAAGGATGCACCATTCATCTTTTCAGATGAATGTATCAAATCTTTTAATATTCTTAAAGAAAAACTCACTAATGCACCGATCATGATAACACCAAATTGGAATCTACCATTTGAACTAATGTGCGATGCAAGTGATTTTGCAATGGGAGCCGTTTTAGGACAAAGGATTGAAAAACGATTTCAACCTATATATTATGCTAGTAAGACATTACAAGGAGCACAAACGAACTATACAACTACTGAAAAAGAACTCCTTGCTATTGTCTTTGCTTTTGACAAATTTCGATCATATCTCGTTCTAGCAAAAACGGTGGTCTATACCGACCATTCTGCTCTTAGATACCTATTTTCAAAACAAGATGCTAAACCAAGATTAATCCGTTGGATCTTACTCTTACAAGAGTTTGATATTGAAATCCGAGATAAAAGAGGAGCAGAAAATCTCGCCGCTGATCATCTTTCTCGTCTTGAAAATCCTGAGTTAGAAGTTCTAAATGAATCGGCCATACAAGACAACTTTCCTGATGAATATCTATTGAAGATAGATTATAAAGAAATCTCATGGTTTGCAGACTATGCAAACTACTTAGTTTGTGGATTCCTTGAAAAAGGATTATCGTACCAAAGACGAAAGAAATTCTTCAGTGATATAAAACACTATTTCTGGGAAGATCCACATCTGTTTAAAAGTTGTCCCGATGGAATAATACGCCGATGTGTATTTGGAGATGAAGCTAGTAAAATTTTAAACCATTATCACACAGGACCAACAGGAGGGCATTATGGGCCTCAACTAACAGCAAGAAAAGTTTATGAAGCTGGATTCTATTGGCCTACAATTTACAAAGACGCAGACCTTCTTTGCAAATCCTGTGATACATGTCAAAGGGCCGGAAAAATAAGTCAACGTGATGAAATGCCACAAAATGTCATCCAAGTATGTGAAGTATTTGACATTTGGGGTATTGACTTTATGGGTCCATTTCTAAAATCTAATAATAATCTATATATACTCGTAGCCATTGATTATGTATCTAAATGGGCGGAAGCACAAGCTCTCCCAACTAACGATGCACGAGTTGTAGTCAACTTTTTAAAACGTCTTTTTGCAAGGTTTGGAACACCGAAAGCTTTAATAAGTGATCGGGGTACTCATTTCTGTAATAATCAACTTGAGAAAGTTCTTAAAAGATATGGAGTAACTCATAAAATCTCCACCGCATATCATCCACAAACAAGTGGACAAGTTGAAAATACCAACCGAGCTTTAAAACGTATTCTAGAGAAAACCGTAGGATCAAATCCGAAGGAATGGTCCATTAAATTGGAGGATGCACTCTGGGCTTTTAGAACAGCCTACAAAACTCCAATTAGAACCACACCTTTTAGACTTGTTTATGGAAAAGCATGTCATCTTCCAGTAGAAATTGAACACAAAGCATTTTGGGCTTTGAAGACATGTAATCTTGATTTACATGAAGCCGGACGTCTACGATTAAGTCAACTAAATGAATTAGAAGAATTAAGACATGAAGCATACGAAAATTCGTTAATCTATAAAGAAAGAACGAAGAAATGGCATGATAAAAGAATCAGAAGTTCAAAAGAATTTAAAGAAGGAGACAGAGTTCTTCTTTTCAATTCACGATTCAAGCTATTTCCTGGAAAATTGAAATCAAGATGGTCTGGACCATTCATAGTCAAAAGAGTTTTCCCATACGGAACGATAGAATTAATAAATTCAAATGGGATTGAATTTAAAGTTAATGGTCACAGAGTTAAACATTACATACATGGTCCGATGGAAGTCGACAACGAAGTTAATCACAATTTCGACACCACAGCTAACTAAGTATGGGGAGAATCAAGTCTTTAAAGGATAATATGTATTTCTGTTAGAGTTAGATTGTCTGTTTTCGTGTAGTTCTCGAAAATGGAACCCGAATGGTCTTTCCCTAGCAGACCCTAAAGAACTAGTCTTCTCCCCCCATTCTGAATTTTTTTTTTTTTTTAGGTTTTTACGAAATGAAGACTGCCTGTGAACTAAACCATGGTCTAATGCTACACGCTTTGATCACTAAACGTAATAATGACATACTCCCGAGTGAAATAGTATCAGTAATCAGAGAAAGAATGGACGGAGTTAGAAAAGAATCCAGATGCGAAGATAATAAGTTACAATTTGGTAAAGAAAAATCAAAATCCGCAGCGAAAAGAAGAGCACGACACCTAGAACGATGTCACAAATGCGGAAAATGGTCACATGGAGGTAAATGTTCAAATAATCAAACCTATTCAAATACCGAATTTGTTACTTTATGCAGAGACGGACCGTTCATATGTTTAGAAGAAAAGACACTGAATGCTCGAGGTTACGCCTATGTAGCCATGGAAAATCAATTAAACCGACTATCTTATGAATGGGATAGATCATATAACTAAGAAATCTATTTCACAGGTATGTCTGTACAGTTTTTATTTTTATTTTTATTTTTAACCTTTTGATAATAAACGCTAATTTGTTCGCTAAAAAGTATTAAATTGGTATTGAATAAAATTAGGTTTGGCGACCGAAATTATTGATATCATTCAAAAATTTATTACATCACTGCGAAATTTAACGTTTATTCTTAAGGTATAAATATCTTTAATCAATCAACCCAAAATATTTCAAAAATTCGTCATGAGTTAAATTAGGTCTTGGAACCGAAATTACTTTACCGAAAAGAGGGGCGCATATTTTTGATAATATTTGATTGATTAAAGTGGGATAAAAAGACAAAAAGATTTTTAATTTTATTTTTACCATATTTTTAAAATAAATATTTAAATCTTAAATTAATATTGTAAACTTTGTAAAAACAATATTTTTAAAATTGTAAATAGTTGAATTTTTAAATTAAGTTTGGTGTGAATTTTTAATTTTTAAAATATGAATTTTTAATTTTATGCATTTCAAATTTTAAGTTTTGGTGTGATTTTTTTTAATTTTAATTTTGAATTTTATATTTATGTTGTGTGAATTTAAAAACAAAAATTTACTTTATCTCATTAAGTTAAAAATATGATTTTTAAAATTCGTCGTAAGTTGAAGACTAGGTCTTTGAACCGAAATTGCTTTACCCGAGGGAGGGACGAGAACTTTTATTATCATTATTTTTAATCTTATTGAATTAAAGTATGCCAAAAACATAAAAAAAACCAAAAAAAACTTTACTTTTAAAAACCGCGCTTTGATTTGACAAATTTTAAAATTTTGTCGAGGGATAGATTAGGACAACGATCCGAAACGGCCTCGCTCCTAAAGGAAAACAAAATTTTTAAAATTTAATTAATTATAAGTTTTATAAAGCATAAGGTTTTACAAAAAAAAAAAAAAAAAAAAAAAAAAAAAAGGCTGAAAACACTGTAGCCGGCACCCCATGCGATCGCATGGGGTTTGCACTTGGAACCCATGCGATCGCATGGGGACCAAATGCTGGTCAGGAACAAATACAGCAGAGAGTCTGCTTCTACACCACAACACACACACATACCCGAAAATACTCCCAAATATTCACCAAATTTCACCAAAATTCACCGTAATTCGTCATTTTTCTTGCTCTAATCATGCCTAGATTCTCATTCTTCAGCAAATTGGTAAAAATTACACTCCTAAACTCTATAAATTCCTAGTTTTTGTGATAATTACCAATTTTTTACCTAATGCAATTTTGTTAATTTCTAGTGTAATTAGTGTTAAATTGTTAGTATTTTATGCATGTATAACCTAGATTGATGCTATTTAACATGATTTGAAGCCAAAAACTTCAAAATTTTTAGAAATCTAGGGTTTGTGTTCTTGAGCAATTTGAGGCTTTTTGATATAAACAGGTTATGGCCGATTTTTGTCATGAATTATTGCTAAATTGAGTAGTGTAACATGTTTAGATAGTTAAATGATCCAAACAATGATCCTAAACATGATTTTTGGAGATTAAAGTGGACTTTTTAAGTCCAAAATTCATGAACTTGATTAATGTGATATATTTGTCATTTGAGACTTGTTTAATTATTAATAATGAATATTCTGACATGTTATTTGAGTTAAATGCTTATGAATTTTGTATACATTTTCATATGTGCTTATTTGAAAAGTGTAGAATTGTGAAAAATTGTGAAAATGTGTATAAGTTTAATTTTGATTTAACATGTTATAGTGATTGTTTTAAGTTGTTATTTTGCTAACACTAATGCATATTTGGATGCACAATTTTTATGTTTAATGTGTTTTACAGAGAGCCGATACTGGAGGTTCAGGAGCATCATCATCTAGACGACCAGCACCAGAACCAGAACCAGAAATGCAACACGAATAAGAACCACAACAGGAACAACAACAGCCTGATCAGCACATACCTTATTATGATCCAGTACAGTTTGTTGATGAATTCATAGTATTCCCAATGAGGCCGCCAGTAGAATTCCCAACGATTCCTGAGCACACTCTACATCCTAATCTGAGATTTGATAGAAGATGGAGAGATTACGAGACATATCAAAGGAACAAATTCAAATTGGTAACAAAAAATTTAGAGGTGCCAAGGGTAATTGATTGGGCCCCTTTGGAAACGGTCCATCTAGCTGACCGTGTTAGACAGCTTTTAGTTCAAAGGTATGGTAGTTCTTCTTTTACAGATTGGGAACGTCTTTTCACCATTCGTAGACCTGTATATAAGGAATGGTGTGTTGAGTTGATGAGTACTGTATCACTTGATACAAATATAGTTAGGATAGAAGATAGAAGATTTCTTAGGTTTATCCTTGGCGGTAGGATGTACAGAATGTCCATGCTGGACATGGCCAGGGCCTTACAGATATATACTCCTGGTGAGTTGCTATTACCCGATTGTACAAACTTGATTCATTATGGTGAACGGGTAGATAGTAACTTTGACACTGACGCCATTTGGAGGCGTATGTCACATTTTGATGTTTTTACACGAGCAGGAGGACACTCCTATACACATATTGACAGAGTCGAGCTTCGTATTATTCATAGATTTTTGGCCAACTCGATTACACAAAGAGGTCATAATAAAGAAAAAATTACCTTATATGATTTATTCTACCTAAAGTGTATTCGGGATCCTAGAAGCTTTGTCAATATCCCTTACTGTGTTGCTTTTTATTTATCTAAAATGGTAGAGGGAATGCAGGACGGGAGTATAATAGGAGGAGGTATTTTTGTTACTCTCATTGGAGAGTATTTAGGTGTTGATAGGAACCAAGGGGGTCCATTACAGATTTGTAGAGAACAGGTTGAGCCCTTAGGATTGAAAGTTTATGTGGGTGCTAAGGTATTGAAAAGTAGACGTAACCAGGCAGTACCCTATGAGGGATCTCATCCTCAGGTAGAGAGAGGCTCAGAAGAGGAAATGGAGGAGGCGGAAGACATTAGGGATGTCTTTCGAGATGCTATTCTTGACGTCCACGTTCGTATAGATGAGGAAGCAATGACGAACGCGGCAAGACATAGTATGTATGAGCAGTGGAACTCCGAGCGAGTATACGAGGATTATAGGCGACGCCAACACGATAGCTGGTTAGTTCATCAGCACCAAATCATGAGCCAGCTATCATATCAGGTACCAAATAACTATGTACCTACTCGACCTGCTCATTTTCCGCCACATAGCCCCGATATCCGACCACCCTTTAACAGGTATGACTATAACCAAGCCTATCTGAACACCTATAACCAACAATGGAACCCACCCGATGAGATGAACTGGAACCCCTATCCAGACTGATTTAGTTCCAATTGGTTATTTTTATGATTTTTATGTTTTTATCTTTTGAGTTTTTCATGTTTAAACTTATGTTATTGGATAAATTTGTGTAATTTTTATTATTTTATTATTATTGTGTACTAATATTTCATATTTAGAATTTGAAAATGGGATATTAAGTCCCATTTCAAATTGCCATGCATGATTATACTTGTATGTATGTATATTGTCGATTGTTCAAAACAGGGTAAAACAGTGCATTTTCAAAGACTGGCATTAAGTTCAGCAAAAGCTACTAATTTTGACGACAAGATAACAAATAAATGTGATGTCACAACAGACGGAATGAACAAATGATGTGCACCATTTATCATTCAGCAAACAAACGCCAATATATTTGGAAACTTTGGTAAAATTTAATCATTTTCACACAAATCACCCTCAATAATTTAAATTGTTACTGATTTCTTGCAAATGAGGGCATTGCAAGATCTTAAGTGTGGGAAGGGGTTAAATTCTTTCGGATTTTAAAATTTTTATCTTAAACACTTGGTTACCATTAAAAATACTAGTAAAGCAGTAGTTGTATTAGAATCTAGTGCTCTCTGATAAAAAAGAACAGCCCTAGTCTTATATACTGACTACCCAATTCTAGTAAAATTTTTCAAAATTTTCAATTAAATGAATTCAAATCATGTTTATACATATTTATGAACGATAAAACTAGGTTTTAACACCGAAATTATTGTTACCTCGGAAAGGACATAAATTGAGAAACAAACTAAAATGTTAAAATTCATTTAAAATGGAATAGAGGACGATAAAAAGGAAAATAAAAGCCAAGTGTGGGAAAATTTACCAAGTTATTTTAAACATATGTCACATATATCTGTAACAAATAACTGAAAATACTTTTGCTTTGAACTAAACTAAACTGTTTTACCCAATGAAAGAAAAGAAGAGATGGATCTACACGATGAATCAATTCCATCATTAAAAGGAAGTAAAGTCTTCCGAAAAAGAAACGCGCTTCTTGATTTAGGTCATGAAGTTGTCGTCCAGACCAGCTGTAGGTTGACGAAAAATCTAGAAAAGTCATCACTAAAATCAGCAGGAAATCCACGGACCTCAGCATTAAACAGGGTCGCCAAATGGTCAGATTTATCCTAACCATGAGAAGGATTTATCTCGTACAATGGGGGGCACCATGCAAATTAGCTGGATAAGACTAATGAATCAGATCCCCAGAAAGGATAATCTCCTTAAAGATTAAAAATCAGCTTTTAAGACTGATATTACTCAATCCTAGAGATTGACCTTAAAGATTGAGAATTCAAACTCATGGAATTCAATGATATCTAAACTCGAGCTTGAACGAGAAAATATTTTGATCAAAATTATAAACCGATTTGTTTTCTGAAAACCCTATTTTCAATGCGTTCATTACCATTGAACGTAAAATCCTAGGAATTCACCTGGAATTCATTAGGTCACCTGAACTAAATCGGGTGTCAACCGTAAGAACGGTGGTTGCATAGTGGTCAAAGACAGGACCTTGTGCCATACCGAAAAATCATAAGGGTAAGCTTTACTATTGCTCCTACCAAGGATAGTAATTGCGTCCGACACGTTATAGACCATAATTAAAAGCATGTCAGGGGACATTGCCTTAACAGTTGCTTGTTCAACGCTTTCCTTTACAACCGGACGGTAGTTTACCGAAAGGTAATATACAGGACAAGTAAACTGGACGTGTTGCTTTCCAAATACAAGGTTAGCAAGTGGATGACACAAAACCGCAAGTTTTGAGCTAAAATTTTCAAATCTGAAACCCACCAAACCCACAAAAATATTTTGCAAACACCGGTAAAGGGTTATTCCGGAAAACTTATCTAGGGTAAAAACTAGATTTAATTTTCAAAAGATCAAATGTTTTCATAAAGATCCAATTTCCTTAATGGATCTAAATTTTTATAGTCATGTGGGACTGTAAACCATATCGTTACTACCATTGTTTATACCGTCGTATAAAAATCACTGATGTACAAAGTGTGAAGAATAAAGAAGTGATTCTAGTATTTCAAGACGATATTGCTTGAGGACAAGCAACGCTCAAGTGTGGGAATATTTGATAATGCTAAAATCGAACATATATTTCATAGCATTATTCCTTAAGAAAGACAAGCTTTTAGTTGCAATTATTCTATTTACAAGTGATATTCGTTTAAATAATAAAAGGTGAAGACAAAAGACAGATTCGACGAATTGAAGACGCAAACGACCAAAAAGCTCAAAAGTACAAAAGACAATCAAAGAGGTTCCAATTATTGATAAGAAACGTCTCGAAATTACAAGAGTACAAGATTCAAAACGCAAAGTACAAAATATAAAATTGTACGCAAGGACGTTCGAAAATCCGGAACCGGGACCGGAGTCAACTCTCAACGCTCGACGAAATGGACTAAAAATTACAAGTCAACTATGCACATAAATATAATATAATATTTAAATAATTCTTATAATTATTTAATATATTATATTATTTATAAAACGTCGGCACAAGGAAACAAGCAACATGTGAGCTCTCCCAGCTGGCCATGCGATCGCATGGCCAGGAAGAAGGAAGTCCATGCGATCGCATGGCATGAAAAGTCAGGCCACACCTCCTATAAAAATCGAGCTTTGGTGAACCAAAAACATATCCATCTTTCTCTCTTCTCTCATATATACGTAAAATATATATATATAATTTATATTTTAATTTTAATTTTAATTATAATTCTAATAATAAGGGTATGTTAGCGAATGTTGTAAGGGTGTAAGTCGAAATTCTGTCCGTGTAACGCTACGCTATTTTTAATCATTGTAAGTTATGTTCAACCTTTTTATATTAATGTCTCGTAGCTAAGTTATTATTATGCTTATTTAAAACGAAGTAATCATGATGTTGGGCTAATTACTAAAATTGGGTAATTGGGCTTTGTACCATAATTGGGGTTTGGAAAAAAGAACGACACTTGTGGAAATTAGACTATGGGCTATTAATGGGCTTTATATTTGTTTAACTAAATGAAAGTTTGTTAATGTTAATATAAAGATTTACAATTGGGCGTCCCTATAAATTACCATATACACTCGATCGGACACGATGGGCGGGGTATTTATATGTACGAATAATCGTTCATTTAACTGGACACGGGAATGGATTAATAGCCACTAGAATAATTAAAACAGGGGTGAAATTACATTCAAGGGTAATTGGTGTAATTGTTAACAAAGTAATAAAACCTTGATTTACACGCAGTCGATAACCTGGTGTATTCACTAAACAAAGTATTAAAACCTTGTTACAATTCGAATCCCCAATTAGTTGGAATATTTAACTTCGGGTATAATAATAATTTGACGAGGACACTCGCACTTTATATTTATGACTGATGGACTGTTATGGACAAAAACCAGACGGACATATTAAATAATCCAGGACAAAGGACAATTAACCCATGGGGCATAAAACTAAAATCAACACGTCAAACATCATGATTACGGAAGTTTAAATAAGCATAATTCTTTTATTTCATATTTAATTTCCTTTATTTTATATTTAATTGCACTTCTAATTATCGCACTTTTATTTATTGTTATCGCACTTTTAATTATCGTACTTTTTAATTATCGCAATTTTATTTTATCGCACTTTTATTATTCGCAATTTCATTATCGTTATTTACTTTACGCTTTAAATTAAGTCTTTTATTTATTTAATATTTTACATTAGGTTTTAACTGCGACTAAAGTTTTAAAATCGACAAACCGGTCATTAAACGGTAAAAACCCCCCTTTATAATAATAATATTACTTATATATATATATTTGTATTTTTATAAAAAGTAAACTAATATAGCGTTAAGCTTTGTTTAAAGATTTCCCTGTGGAATGAACCGGACTTACTAAAAACTACACTACTGTACGATTAGGAACACTGCCTATAAGTGTTGTAGCAAGGTTTAAGTATATCCATTCTATAAATAAATAAATATCTTGTGTAAAATTGTATCGTATTTAATAGTGTTTTCTGCTAAAATTAATAACTATTTTATATACACCTCGCTAAACATCAGTGAACTAAAACAAAAGAAAATAAACAGAAACAAAATTAGATCTGAGAAAGGTGAGTTACAGGTTACCGGAGATGAATATCGGTGAAGAAGGTGAAGAGACGAACTCGATAGTTTTTCAAGATTCATAAGTTTGTTGGTGCTTCATTTTGATGAAGTCTCCTTAATTAGTTATAAAACTAGATTTGTGGTCCGTGCTTCGCGGCGGATTAGTGTCATTTTAACGCTACAATATCGTTAGACAGTTTTCGGCCTGAAAGTCATCAAAATGTTGTCCACTCTTTCTAGACCATTTACGCAACGGCCGGCAACTGTTATGGTAATATTCTACTATATAAATGAAAAATACATAAACAACTGGATATATGTTACAGTCTGGTTTGCAATGCTCAATTTAACAACAAAACGAATCAAAACAAATTAAGTTTTGAGGCTTCTAAACAAATTACTTATTCAGCAAAACCTTATGGTCCATATAATTTTAGTAGGTTTTTTAAAAGATAAAAAATCAAATAATATATAGTATATTGAAAAAGGTGATGAAAATATAAAAATATAACCCTTTTTACCTATATTTTTTAAGCTTATATTACGATAAGATTGTATTAGTAAGTTAAAAAAAAATGTTACTACAGTATAACAGTACTTTTGCTGACGTGGCGGGGCGTGATTGGTGGGTGATTATCCATATTTAGTATATATATAAATTATGAATGTACGTTTGATATGAGTATTAATTAGTTATATTTTGATTTATACGGAGTATTTGTTAATAGTAATTTGTAAATATGATATTAAACTAAAGATACTAATTACTCCATATATAAATACTAAAAGATACATGGTTTGTAATATACTAATTTGAGAGGATGAATATTGAAAAGTTAAAAATGTGTAGGGGTAAATGTAAAATATGAAGAAGATTGTGGAGGTGACATGTGGACCAATCATTTGTTTGGCTTTTGTCCATATTTAGTATATATAGTAATTTTCATTTTTTTTTTTTTTTTTTTTTTTTGAAAAAATTGATGTTAGAAAATACAATCCAACTCCCTTTTTTGATGAAAACATAGGAATTAGAATTAGACCCAGTTTGTCCAATGGATTTGTTAGCCAACAAGGTTGTCAAAATAAGCCACGAGTTTGGAAGTTTATAAGGGACCCACACAAAAATAAGCCACGTGTTTGGAAGTTTATAAGGGACCCACATACATGTGAGCATGTCTGCTGAATCATCCTCTGCAAACTTCAACAGATTCAGTGGAGATGATACCCACATCATATTTATTGTTTTCTGGGCCTTTCATTTATTTTACGTTATAAGGAAAGAATTTTCTGCCATCTATGTTTTGCTTCCTCCTTTCTAAAAATATACACACTAGATGACTGTACTTATCACATAATAATAAATCCAACAATAAAATTGATAAATTTACCATCTTTATGGATGGATTCTATAATACAACATCGATATATAAAATGACGAGTTTATCAATTAAACTGAAACGACGAGATTTAGTATATAAAGGGTTAAATTTATCAACACTAATTATTATATTATATTATATTATATTATATTATATTATATTATATTATATTATATTATATTATATTATATTATATTATATTTATATTTATTTATATTTATATTTATATTTATATTTATATTTATATTTATATTTATATTATATTATATTATATTATATTATATTATATTATATTATATTATATACTAAACCTCCTCCCAAATTTGGTCGTTTCAGTTTTAACGAGTTGTCGTTTTGAGTTTGCGTTCACCCTACAAATGGTCCTCCAACTTTCGCACAAATTACACAACAACCCCTCAACTTTACACTTTTTCAGGGGTAAAAAATGTAAATTTATAATTTAATTAAAATAAAAAAACCTTACTCCACCCGAATTTATAACGGGTCCTATCTTCTCGCTCGGTGCGAGTTAAATTTTTCCGAGTTAACGAGTTTCGTTTTGAGTTTGCGTTCACACTACAAATGGTCCTCCAACTTTCGCACAAATTACACAACAACCCCTCAACTTTACACTTTTTCAGGGGTAAAAAACGTAAATTTATAATTTAATTAAAATAAAAAAACCTTACTCCACCCGAATTTATAACGGGTCCTATCTTCTCGCTCGGTGCGAGTTAAATTTTTTCGAGGCCACCGTTCAACTCGAAAAAATCTCACGAACCCAACGGGACTAACTATATGCAAAACGGACATCGTTAAAAAAAACTAAATAACGGGCCCTATATTCACGCTCGGTGCGAGTTAAATTTTTTCGAGACCACCGTTCAACTCGAAATAATTTTAAGAACACAACGCGACTAACTATACGTGAAACGGACATCGTTAAAAAAAAATAAATATTTCGGGTTATATTACATACATATATATACATATACAACACGACTAACTATACGCGAAACGGACATCGTATATCCAAATTGGACCGCGCGTCGAATACAACCGCAGCAACGCGCGGTCGGATTTTTTCTAGTTACTTATAAGTATATTTTAGTCAATTTTAATACTGTATTAACTTTATTAACACTAATTACTTGCAAGTATATTTTAAATATTAACTTTTCTAATCAGAACTCTAAAAACTACGTATTTGCTTATTTTTTTATACATGATTTGGTTGTACAATCGGAACTCTAAATTACTATTTACTATTGCATATTATTTCAATTCCGCAATTCGTATGATGTATTTCGACTTCATTAAAAACATTTCACAAATCAACATCAATGCAACTTAATACTCTTAAAATTGGTGATGATGAACTTGAGAAATCACAAATTGAAGTTCTAAAATTTTTCACAAAACACATGATATATAAATAAGCATCGAGACATGTAACGACCCGGAAATTTCCGACCAAATTTAAACCCTAATCTCTATATGTTTCCGACACGATAAGCAAAAACCCTAATTTTGAGTCTAGAAAATTTGAAATCTATATTCGGTTAACCAATTACCCTTTGACTATTCCCGATGATTCACGAACAAATTTTTTTTTTTATTTATGTATATTTATACATATATAATTGGAAATTATAAAATGAACACTAAGATATAAAATAATTAAATAAATTTATATATAAATATATATAAGATTTTATTATATGTATAATATGTATAAAAACTTAATATGATATATATAAATATATATATATATATATATATAAATATATAAATATAAATACAGTTATTTTTTTTAGATACAGGCTACACACATATACTTATATATGAATATATACCTAAATTTGTATTAGTGTTATTATTTTAATTAACTATGTATTGAAGCAAAACTTCCACTAATTCAATTCGGTTCACATCACGATCAATCTGTAGATGGTTTTTGTTGCTATCCTTAAAATGAATTGCAGAATCAAATTAAATCTCAGAAACAACCAATCCGATAAGAAATCGTACACACTTTTATTTTTTATTTTTATATGATTGATGTAATATGTCGGCTACAATTCTCATATAAATCGATCCAGTCATGAGTATGTATTCATTCAAAATCCTTTCCTCCACCTTCATCCACCACCGAGACCATTTCAACCATCCTTCATCAACAACCATGATCACCACCTTCTTGATCTTCTTTCTGTTTTCTGTTGAAATCTCACCGGGACACCACCACCCATGAACACCGGAGAATACCATAAAATACCACCACCAACCTGCTACAACACCCGCGTAAAACCTGAAACTCATCACCGAAGTCACCACCACTATGTAACCATCAACCACCATTAAACCCCATATTGACTACGCTACTACGGCTATTCTCTTTTCTGATTCTTTCAATCGTGAACCATCAAAACGACATAACAAACAACCACCACCTCTGTCGATATATACTACTATTTCTGTTTCCTACTCGATCAAGTTCAACTCTACTCAGCCGATTGACTTAATTTAGGTTTTCGATATTGGCGTTGGGTTTTTGATTCCACACAAACCCTCACACGAACACACATCTAATTGGAGTATTACTGCAACTTTGTGGAATTGCTGTAAGCAAAATAATAATACCAATGTTGTTTGATGAAAGATGACAGTGAAAGACAATGGCAATAATGATATAAAAACAATAATGAATATGGGAGTGTTGTTTGAGCTGTAAAGTAAACCGAAACCCTTTTTAAAATCAAACCTTGTCGTGCTGCTTGATTTCTGTTTGGACTGGACGACATCACCAACCGTATCCTTTGGGCCATAATTGTTCTTGGGCCGAGATCCTGAATTTGTCTTTCAGTTGGGCTTGATGTCTAATGATTTAATGATGAGGAGTAAACATGATAGCGTAAGATAAGATGAGGATAGATTTCGGAAAGAAACGAGTTAAAAGAATTTAACTAGCAAATTAATTCATTAAGTAAGCAATGGTTCAATGGCTAGGGGTGTTGTTGTCGAGCTAGAGGTGTTGGGTTCAAGCCTGGACTATGTCTTTTATTTTATTTTTTGAAGCTTATTATCCTAAAGGTACTATTGTTATTTTTGTTGTTATTATTATTATTATTATTATTATTATTATTATTATTATTATTATTATTATATCATTTCTAAGATAAGTATTATTATTATCATAAATAGAAAAATTAGCATTTTTTTAATAAGCATTTTATTAAAATTATCATTATTATTATAAATTATTATAATTATAATCAAATATAACTTCTATTCGCTATTAATACTATTATATATTATCATGTATGTGAAAATATATTTAAAATCTATATTGCATAAGTATGAATTAATTATATTAATAATCCTTATATAAATGTTCATAAATAACAAATTAGGAATATATCAAAACCATACAATTAATCATCATTTTAAATATATATACAAATCAAATAACTACTATAAAAAGTTATAATATATGAACTTATTCGATTACGATTATATATTCTAATATATATACAAATAATATAGGTTCGTGAATCCGAGGCCAACCCTATACTTGTTCAACGATGTTATATGTATTTTTACTACAAAATACATTAGGTGAGTATATAGTCCCACTTTTAAACTCTAAATATTTCGGGATGAGAATACATGTATTTTATGTTTTACGCTATGGACACAAGTAACTGAAAAATATATTCTACGTTGAGTTGTACCACTGGCATACTTCCCTGTAGCTTGGTAACTAATATTTACAGCGGTATTGTAAACGCGAATCCTGTTGATAGATCTATCGGGCCTGACAACCCCAACCGGACTGGACGACCAGTATTCAACGGTTGCACAGTACTTCGTTTCGTGACTACACCTTGGTACGGTGTAGTAAGATTTCATAATAAAGGGAATATGCGACGTGATTAAATGTTAAGTATGGTTACCAAGTGCTCAACCACTTAGAATATTTTTATTAAAATGTTTATATATGAAATCTTGTGTTCCATTGTTATAACGCTGCTAGCGTCAAACCTATATATCTCACCAACTTTATGTTGACATTTTAAAGCATGTTATTCTCAGGTACAAAATAAGTCTTCCGCTGTGCATTTGCTCATTTTAAGGACATTACTTGGAGTCGATCAACGCAATGGAACCAGATGTTGATGATTTCGTCCTGATGGATTGGGTCGGGTCGTCTCAGTTGGTATCAGAGCGTTGGTCTTAGCGAACCAGGTCTCCCATTAGTGTGTCTAACTGGTAGTTGTTAGGATACATTAGTGAGTCTGGACTTTGACCGTGTCTGCCTGTCAAAAGTTTTGCTTATCATTTCTAGTCGGAAATCATCTACTTATCATCTTTAGGAAATTGCCTGCTTATCACTCATAAGTCTAGACACGTTTTACTGCATTTAGTGCATCGATAGTGTATAGACGAAATTCATATCTTAGCGTATCTGATAATTCCTATCTTGGCGTATCTGTAGATTTGTCTGATATATGCCGTAACATCCTTTGTAGCCTACGAAATCTTTAGTATTACATATAGATATTCTATATAGTTAGAATATCATCCGATATTCGAAAATCATTTCATATCGAAGATCCATTCTATTCACCAAATTGCTCTCTTAGTAATGAACCTGAAGCGCTTACCGGCGAACCTGTTCGAGAAACCATTTTCCCTCTAGATTATCTTGTCACGATTATATACTATCCCATAATACGAATTTTATTCACCCGCTCGCTTCGACTGTCAATCATCCCGGTGTACTAGCAGAAATTAACGAACTACGCGCTCGTGTGACGACTTTGGAGAACCTGGTGCGAAGGTTATGAACACCAGCAGCAGCACCAGCAGCATAATCAGTACCACCATTATCAACATCGACAGTACCCTTATCATCCCTAAACCATAACCGCGCTGTAACTCTCAACACCACAATCTGTACCTCGAATATCAACATCACACGCCTCAATATTACCATATGTATTTAGAGTATGATCTTCGTTCTACATATCGTTCTACATCGATTAATTTCGTTCTACGTATTGTTCTACCTCATTTACCTTCGTTCGACATGGCAATTATGTAATCTCTAATGTTTTAGAGATCATGTAATCAAGTGCCAACAATAAATCAAGTGAGTATAATATTCTATTGACTCATTAAATTCATAATTACATCCGAAGAAAATATATATGCAAGTATATTTTCATAAAGATCGTAATTAAAAATTCTTTCGTACAAACTGTTAATGATGAAAATATTTTAACGGGTGAGTAGTACCCAAGGAATATTTAAAATTCACATTAACAAGTTACACTGTACATTCTTCGAATCTGATTCAATGGTCATTTATTTTTCTACTTACAACCACCGATATTCATATCCGCTCACCCCGGAATAACCATTTTCATTCAATTTCATATTTGGATTTTGACCTATCAGAATTCAACAAGTGGCATAACGAAGAAAACATTGGACAAAAATAAAAAGTGTTAGAAACAAACGGATTAACTAATTGAAATTTGGTTAGGATTCCACGCTAACTGTTCCGGCTAACTGTTCCCAGCTAACTGATTAACATTTAATTTATCGCAATTTACATTCTCGCAATTTTATTTATCGTCATTTAATTTCTGTTATTTATTTTTACGCACTTTAAATAACGGGACACGTATGCAAGGTTTCGACTTATCATATCGACCCATCTATATATATATTTCGGAACAACCGTAGACACTCTATATGTGAAGGTGGGAGTTGGCTATACAGGGTCGGAGTTGATTCCAAAATATATATATACTTTGAGTTGTGATCGACACCGAGACCGGTACACGGGTCACGATACGTATTATTTAATTCGAATATTATATATTAAATTATATATGAATCATTGAACCATCGGACTATTGGACTGCTAACTTTGGACAATTAAAATGAATTAAATTAAAATATTGATTATAACATATGAAACTAAATAATTCTTCAAGCTTGCCACTTGATTTCATCTTAAACCTCATTTGTATCTCGACAATTACAATGCGTGTTCAAATCTTTCATGATTCTTGACAACCCCTCAATCGAGAGGATGAACCAACCGCGTTTCATCTACGGAAGAAAAGACTTATGCTCCTGTAAGACTCTCGGAGACTGAGTCAACGTTTAACACGCAGCAGTGTTAATTTCTTTAGTGTTATTATTACCCAAAATAACTTTGCAATCCCTTTTCAAATTAGCCAATTTTGTCACAGCTCCAGCAAGTTAACCTCGACTTCTCAGAAAGGTTAGTTTCGATATATATACACGTTATTCTTTCGCTGTCGTTACCGGAGAATCTTTTATATTCCATCATCAGCGTTTAACCATCTAAAAACACAATTCTCCTGAAACCACCTCAGTTTGATAACCGATGACCCAGATCCGTTAACTTTGAGAATACTGACGAAACAGCATGTTGTAGATGGTCTTAATAGCCAAAAGTTGATGATAAAGAACGGAGTATTGGAAACACTTAATAGAAAATTTAGTACCGAAAAGCGAATTATGCGAAACTATGAAGTAAGCCGTGGATAAATCACAAAGAATAAGTTTGACTTCAAAGAATTTAAAAGATTCAGTGCCTGCTGAAATCCTTAGTACATACCCTACTCCTTACTCTAAAACCTTTGCTGACATTATTCTTCATCATCATCCTTCGGCATTAGAAGTTCCAAGATATTATTATATCTTTCATTATAAATATCCTCAATGTTTCTGAAGATATTTTTATAACTATTCTTATCGGAAATCATCTATCTTCTCGCGCTATCTGTATCACATCATAAAAGAAACTGTGTTAGTTTCTAAATTCTGAAACCTCCGAATTTAAAATATGAATGTTTTGAAGTAATGTTGGAACTGATGCATGAATTAGTATAATATAATGAAACTTGATCAACTTCATTATATTACAGTAAGTCATGTTAAGTTTCTAATGGAATGTGATGATTCACAGTACCGTCATCAGGTGTCATGTTACACGGCTCATACATTCTATCTAATCTTCAAATCTATTAGGAACATATTGTCTTGATAGTTCTATCTTTTCCAGGGTAATCTGGTAATTTAACAAATCAAAATCATGCCAATACCCTTTCTTCTTAGAACATTAGCTATGTTCATTTCAAATCTCATACCTACGAATTTCGGACCATTGCTCGTTTGACTCGAGAACGGAAAAATATAAAACCCAACAACCACCCAGAATTTACAAACCGTGTATATCAATACAGATAGCAATATAGAGACACGGGAGAATTAGAAACACTATAAACACAAGAGTATGGTAGAAGTAAATAGATTCTTCTGGTGGTAGATGAAAAAGGAGAACAACAGATGTGAAAATTAAGAGTATATCAAGAATCAGAATGGGATGGAGTATATTGACGAATGTTTTAAAGTAAGAATTAAGGAGAAAAAGTAGAAGATGTGGGATATGGGAAATAAGGAAACGAAGGGGGTAGATTCATAGTGAAATATCCGACAGAGAAATCGAATTAGATTGCCGCACTAAATCAAAGAAAATCCTGATCGCCGAAGATCCAAATCTTATTACATAAGATTTTCTTTAAATCCCATAAATTCCGGAAATCAATCCTAATCATGTCATCGGTTAAAACAATTCCATATTTACTCATTTCACTCTTTTGTGATAGCTTCACTCGTACGCTTCACAAGATCGAATCGTTTTATCTAATATCTCTAGATATGGATAAAACTCTATTATTACCTCATATTCGTCATGAAAACATTCTTATTGTTATTCATGACAACCTCTATCAAATTTCGGGGACGAAATTTCCTTAACGGGTGGGAACTGTAACGACCCGGAAATTTCCGACCAAATTTAAACCCTAATCTCTATATGTTTCCGACACGATAAGCAAAAACCCTAATTTTGAGTCTAGAAAATTTGAAATCTATATTCGGTTAACCAATTACCCTTTGACTATTCCCGATGATTCACGAACAAATTTTTTTTTTATTTATGTATATTTATACATATATAATTGGAAATTATAAAATGAACACTAAGATATAAAATAATTAAATAAATTTATATATAAATATATATAAGATTTTATTATATGTATAATATGTATAAAAACTTAATATGATATATATAAATATATATATATATATATAAATATATATATATATATATATATATATATATATATATAAATATATAAATATAAATACAGTTATTTTTTTTAGATACAGGCTACACACATATACTTATATATGAATATATACCTAAATTTGTATTAGTGTTATTATTTTAATTAACTATGTATTGAAGCAAAACTTCCACTAATTCAATTCGGTTCACATCACGATCAATCTGTAGATGGTTTTTGTTGCTATCCTTAAAATGAATTGCAGAATCAAATTAAATCTCAGAAACAACCAATCCGATAAGAAATCGTACACACTTTTATTTTTTATTTTTATATGATTGATGTAATATGTCGGCTACAATTCTCATATAAATCGATCCAGTCATGAGTATGTATTCATTCAAAATCCTTTCCTCCACCTTCATCCACCACCGAGACCATTTCAACCATCCTTCATCAACAACCATGATCACCACCTTCTTGATCTTCTTTCTGTTTTCTGTTGAAATCTCACCGGGACACCACCACCCATGAACACCGGAGAATACCATAAAATACCACCACCAACCTGCTACAACACCCGCGTAAAACCTGAAACTCATCACCGAAGTCACCACCACTATGTAACCATCAACCACCATTAAACCCCATATTGACTACGCTACTACGGCTATTCTCTTTTCTGATTCTTTCAATCGTGAACCATCAAAACGACATAACAAACAACCACCACCTCTGTCGATATATACTACTATTTCTGTTTCCTACTCGATCAAGTTCAACTCTACTCAGCCGATTGACTTAATTTAGGTTTTCGATATTGGCGTTGGGTTTTTGATTCCACACAAACCCTCACACGAACACACATCTAATTGGAGTATTACTGCAACTTTGTGGAATTGCTGTAAGCAAAATAATAATACCAATGTTGTTTGATGAAAGATGACAGTGAAAGACAATGGCAATAATGATATAAAAACAATATTGAATATGGGAGTGTTGTTTGAGCTGTAAAGTAAACCGAAACCCTTTTTAAAATCAAACCTTGTCGTGCTGCTTGATTTCTGTTTGGACTGGACGACATCACCAACCGTATCCTTTGGGCCATAATTGTTCTTGGGCCGAGATCCTGAATTTGTCTTTCAGTTGGGCTTGATGTCTAATGATTTAATGATGAGGAGTAAACATGATAGCGTAAGATAAGATGAGGATAGATTTCGGAAAGAAACGAGTTAAAAGAATTTAACTAGCAAATTAATTCATTAAGTAAGCAATGGTTCAATGGCTAGGGGTGTTGTTGTCGAGCTAGAGGTGTTGGGTTCAAGCCTGGACTATGTCTTTTATTTTATTTTTTGAAGCTTATTATCCTAAAGGTACTATTGTTATTTTTGTTGTTATTATTATTATTATTATTATTATTATTATTATTATTATTATTATTATATCATTTCTAAGATAAGTATTATTATTATCATAAATAGAAAAATTAGCATTTTTTTTAATAAGCATTTTATTAAAATTATCATTATTATTATAAATTATTATAATTATAATCAAATATAACTTCTATTCGCTATTAATACTATTATATATTATCATGTATGTGAAAATATATTTAAAATCTATATTGCATAAGTATGAATTAATTATATTAATAATCCTTATATAAATGTTCATAAATAACAAATTAGGAATATATCAAAACCATACAATTAATCATCATTTTAAATATATATACAAATCAAATAACTACTATAAAAAGTTATAATATATGAACTTATTCGATTACGATTATATATTCTAATATATATACAAATAATATAGGTTCGTGAATCCGAGGCCAACCCTATACTTGTTCAACGATGTTATATGTATTTTTACTACAAAATACATTAGGTGAGTATATAGTCCCACTTTTAAACTCTAAATATTTCGGGATGAGAATACATGTATTTTATGTTTTACGCTATGGACACAAGTAACTGAAAAATATATTCTACGTTGAGTTGTACCACTGGCATACTTCCCTGTAGCTTGGTAACTAATATTTATAGCGGTATTGTAAACGCGAATCTTGTTGATAGATCTATCGGGCCTGACAACCCCAACCGGACTGGACGACCAGTATTCAACGGTTGCACAGTACTTCGTTTCGTGACTACACCTTGGTACGGTGTAGTAAGATTTCATAATAAAGGGAATATGCGACGTGATTAAATGTTAAGTATGGTTACCAAGTGCTCAACCACTTAGAATATTTTTATTAAAATGTTTATATATGAAATCTTGTGTTCCATTGTTATAACGCTGCTAGCGTCAAACCTATATATCTCACCAACTTTATGTTGACATTTTAAAGCATGTTATTCTCAGGTACAAAATAAGTCTTCCGCTGTGCATTTGCTCATTTTAAGGACATTACTTGGAGTCGATCAACGCAATGGAACCAGATGTTGATGATTTCGTCCTGATGGATTGGGTCGGGTCGTCTCAAGACAACAAACGAATAATGAAGTTTGGGAGGTTGTATAATTTGTCTTCATCCTAAGAAACAAATTATGATAACATGACATAGACGATCGCACCTTCCCTCTATTCGAACACATTTTCTCTATGTAGTTGTTAACAATATTTGAAACCCAAGTACTAAAGGTAAAAAGTTCATAAAATAATAAGACCACAAAACTCAACTCAGTACTCACATGTCGAGTCGGAAACTTGAGGTCAAAATAAAGAATATTACCAACATGAAAAGAGTTGATATATTATTATAGATGGAAAAGATTACGGAGTAATATAAATTCTGTATAAGCTGAAATAGCATACCGTAAATGTTTCAACCATTTGATATAAAAGTTATACTCGTATAGTGTAACAATTAAAAAAATGGGGAAAAAAAAAATGGTAAACAATAACAGGCTTTTGCTCTAATGATAGTTAAAAGTCATTTATTTAACACAAAACCTCCCATGAATAATATAATTTGTAGTTAATATGTTACATATATGGAAATTACAGAGTTCATTAAATGCATATTATCATATATTTGGAAAGTTTTAGGTGAGTTTAATGATTATTATCTTATGCCCTTAGGGCATAAGTTAGCCATTCCCTTAAAATTATAAACTTTGGACGTTCAAACATTACATATTTTATTTAAGAATGATCAATGATATTTTTCGAGTAACTTTTGATAAATCTGCTGATATGTGAAATCGTACCTTAAAATAACTAGCTAAAAACTTAACAATTATCACACACTTACATGCAACTATAACCCGATCATGCAGTAATCTATAAGTATTTGACCAGTTCGTTCCACAGAGAACAGTTTAATCAAGATCTTAACACTAATAATTATCCTAGAATTCAGTTTAAAAGTTTTGGTTTGTATTTCAATTCACGCAATCAACGTGAAGTAAAACGAAATGAATTAACAATAAAGATAAAACAGTGTTCACTTGAATGATTCACTACTTGTATAGATTGTCCTTGCAATTATTACCGATTATTATGTTCTAAATATAGTTATATGACTTTTCACAAAGTACTAATAATTCAAAGTTGGTAAACTCACATAAACCCGCTTCAATAGATTAAACTATATTTGATAGAAACTAATGAGACTTGATTTGGACTAAACTCACATAAAGTCCTAATTATCACAATCACTTGCAACAATTTCACTATCATACAATTCACTAGTCTTTCAATTACCAATTAAATCAATGACACAATCACTTGAAATCACCTCTTTAATTGTCTAGATCACCTAAGTGTTGAAGCATAGATTGCATCTCAAATCTAACTCACATTAAATGATTAACAACCTATGTAATTGAATTAAGAACTATGAACATGCATAAGAGTGGATCTTTAATCAAACACAATCAATTTCAATCATCAAAACATTAAATCATTAAGATAGAACAATCCAATACTTGTAGTTTCACATTCAAGCAAACAATAAACTGATTTAGCCTAGCATATTAAAATAGCAAAGAACATTCAAATAATAAAAAGCAATAGTATTCATGATTACAAGATAAACTGATGATAAAAACGAGTACCAATTGTAATGATTAACTGAATAAAAGTAAAGAAATAGCAAGCCTTCAATGGTAGGGTTTAGACCTTCAAATAGACCTTCAATTCGTAGCTGGAAAACTGCACACCCCTTTAGGGTTAAAAACCTCGAATATTTATAGTAGAACAAAAAGTCACCAGTTCGAGCCCGCATCGCGACCGCGATACCCCCATCGCGACCGGGATAGATCTCCAGCATCGCGACCGCGATGCCTCTATTGCGACCGTGATACACCTTTTTTCGAATTCTAAAAATCTCTGTCAACTTATTACGACCGGGACACTATCTATCACGGCCGTGATTCACTCCAGACTCAGCAAAACTTCATTTTCTTGCATCCAAACGTACTTTAAGCTCAAATATCATCAAAACTTAGTAAGAAATCACCAAAACACTAACCCGAAGACCTTTAGAGCTATATTTATCATTTTAGCTCAATAAATAACAAAAGTCTTCACATTTCTTAGAATAACTAACAATAATGAACCGATATCGCGATAATAAATATGTATAATTTGAGCGATATCAAATCCCCCACACTTGAACCTTGCTTGTCCTCAAGCAAGTCTATCTTCAAATAAAATCAACTAATGTAGAAATAAACAAACTTGGACAAGTCTTCAACAATTAAGAAATTATGACATACCGATATCAATCTTCAAAAGCAATAATTCCATACCGCGTAGTCTTCAAAAAGTATGTTCCTTTAATTAACCCCGGTATGGCTATCCCTCTTCACCTCCATGCCCCCAAAACACCAATTATCGTCAATTCCATATATAATAACCGTCAATTCTAGAATTTGGGCTAAGGTGGGTGCGCCAAAGCGTAGGGGACTGGTTACCCTTATCTTTATGGTCAATCCGGGCACAGGATGACCGACACTCATCAAGCTTTCTATCACAACTCTATGGTTTCTCTCATAGTAGGGCGAAAGCATTGACAGAGGTTCGTGAAATTAGTGCCCCACGTGGCTAATAAAGAGGTCCATCAATTTCATGATTTGGCTCTAAAAGCCTATGTGCATACAAGCCTTCCCGATTATGGGATTGCCGCACGGGTAGTTGCACTGAAGCGAACTACCTTGGGTGTAATTTTTTCGGTGGGTCTATTGCACGAAACCTGAAAGACTTTACTTTCAAGCAATGGTCTTTTGAAACTCAACTTAACTTGCAAGACTTTACTTACAAGTTCGGAAGACTTTACTTCCTAAGAACAACATGGGAGGACTCGATTCTCCTGGAAGTGTTTAAACACTTGTTTAAAGTTTTATTTAAGGTCCTTGGACCCCACTTCCCATGCATCTAGCTTTTATGCTAGTTTTAAGAAAATGTAGGAAACATATACTACATTCCCGTATTTTAAAGGGTACCATGGCTTTTGGCCATGGCGTGCGTTGTCTAAGCAAACGCTAGCACGAAGCCATTGCTCTTACATAAAAAGACAGCACGGTTGAAGCTCAAGGATCCTCTTCCCACAGTACGATACATCGGTGTAATATATCGTAAAATGAAGTATTAACCAATGTCAGTATGAAATGATGTAGATTAGGAAGTCTCCTACACCAAGTAAGATGGGCATTCGGAAGACTTGACTTCCTTATGGATGCACTTGAATCATCCTACAATTTGGATCTTTAAAATCCTGGAAGACTTTGCTTCCTTATTTTTAATGGAAGACTTTGCTTCCTTATTATGAATGGAAGACTTTGCTTCCTTATTATGTTTTTTTTTCAACAAAAATTTAATGTAAAAGTCCATAAAATTTTCAAATTGGCGACAAATGTCCGCGAGGATTTAACTCTGTAACGACCCGGCTTTTTCGACTTGCTTTTGTACTTTGTGCTTTCACGAAACTGTGTATATGTGCGTACTGAGCTAATTTATGCTCTGGGATCTTATTTAATGATTAATTAGTTTGGTTAATATCCTACAACGTGCTATTAAGTGTGTAATCACTTAACTTGATCCCTGAATGCTTTTACGACCGTTGGTGTCACTTGACGTTTGAAACGAGCTATGTACTTGGTACACGTTTAATTTTGGTCATAATCGGAATATTATGACTACAAAATACTAATTGTTATTTTATAATAACAATTACTTGGGTTTTTGGATGCTTAATTAAGCTTAGTAATTTACTAGAGCACACTAGTTGGTCTTGTTGGACTTTTTACCTTGTCGGACCTTAGCCCACCCTACACTAGCTAGTGGACTATTTAATTAGCCCAATTATAATAAGTTAGTGACTCATAATAATGAAATACAAATGCCTATTTACTAGAGGGAACATACTAGCATTTTTGTTAAGCATTATCATTAATGTTGCATGTGATCCTAACATAAGTACCAACTTTAGACAACCATTAACCAAAAAGCAAAAGTTGTCCCCCAATTTTCCCCCTCCCAACCTACGGTTTTGATACCCTCCCCACACCCTCATTTCCTATAACTACCAAGCTTATCCCATTCATTTCACACTTGATTTCATTTACAAATTACACACACTTACTCTCTAATTCTCTCTCTAGTCTTTCTCACTCTAAAAAGTGTAAGTTTTAAATTTTCTTCTTCTTCTTCTTCTTCTTCTTCTTCTTCTTCTTCTTCTTCTTCTTCTTCTTCTTCTTCTTCTTCTTCTTCTTCTTCTTCTTCTTCTTCTTCTTCTCTCATCATAATCGACATCAACATCATCATTTAATGAATCTAGCTTTTAGCTTTTGATCTTGTTACATCTTGTAGATTCAAGCTTGGGTTTGAATCCTTCAAGAACATGAAAGATTCAAGCTTTCTAGATTTGAATCTTTATTTACTTATTAGATCTAGATTTTATAACTTATGATTTCTTTATTTTGTTATAAATATCAAAACTTGTGTTTATGATCTTCATGTATCTTAAAGATCCAAGCTTTATGCTTCAAGATCTTCAAGAGCACTAAAGATACAAGCTTTCTAGCTTAGGGTTTCATTATTATATTAAAGATCTTAGCGTTTTAGCTTATGGTCTCATTACTTTCATTATTTTTTTAAAGATCTTAGCTTTCTAGCTTATGGTCTCATTAATCTTGTAAAGATCCAAGCTTTCTAGCTTAGGGTTTTCTTAATACTTGAGATCTAAGTCATTATTGTAGATCTCACTTACTTGGAACCTTTTTGTGTTTGTTGTGATGATAAAGATCAAGTCTTCATCATCACATATGATGGAGATGCATAAACTTGTGTAAAAAGGACAAAGGTTTAAGCTTTATTGGATTTATGCAATAAAGAGGCAATCTTGATGTTCAAAACTTGTAGAATGATAGATTTTACTCTTAATTGTGTATTTATGGTTGAATCTTAGTCAAAGTGATGCTAAAACATCAAAGAGTTGTACACTTGAAGCTTACAAGCATCAAGGATGAGAACCGTGATGAGCATTAAGCACCAAGAATCTCACCAGAGCAATTGTTTGCTATTTTTCGGAGTCTGATCAGACTCCCAAGCTAATGGAAAATTGATTTTCAAATAGTTCGTTTCGAGTAGATAACTTTTCGTTTAGGCCTCGACTTAATCCGATATACGGTTTAAGATTTATAGCCTTCCGAAAGTCACTACGCCTTTGTAACGTTGTGCTAAAATTTCTGACCTACTCGCACTTAAACCGTCGCCACGGTCAAACGAAGACGAGTTAGGTTCTAAAAATTGGTCAGCGGTTAGAGGACTCACATACGGATTCATGTCCACTGACTACGTGTATTTTCGATTTGTATAGAGGTCGTAACAGCTGTCCGAAGTCAGTCTTTTGTTTCGATCTCTATTCTTGTTAAACTTACCTTAGTGTTGATGATAATGATGATGATGATGATGACACTTAAACTTAATTTATGCACTTTTAAACTTATGGGGACAACATACTGACCTAGTGACCTTTGACTTAGGTTGACGACCTTTCGGACCGACTAACTACTTGCATACGTTTCATATCGAATTTTATTGCTTATCCACTGTGAGTTATAGTATCCCTTTACTACTTTTACTATTTTTGGGACTGAGAATACATGTGCTTTTTATGTTTTACATACTAGACACGAGTACTTAAACTTTACATATGTGTGGGTGATATAACGGCACAAAGATTTCCCTTAGCTCGGTAACATTTAATCATTGGTTTCTGAACCGTGAACGCGAATCTTAGATATGGATCCATAGGGTTTGACAACCCCACTCGGGCTAGTTGCGCTAGCATTCAACGGGTGTTTAATACTTTGAGGACAAACGCACTCGCCAAGTGCACTTTTAGGGGGTGATATACATACGTTAAGTCTAGTTACCGGGTGCCCACGGTTAAGCATATACTTTATCATACTGTTTTGAAACGCTGTTGAAGCACTGAAATCTCGTGGTCTACATTACTTTACTGATTACAAACTATAGCTCACCAACATTCGTGTTGACTTTTTAAGCGTGTATTTCTCAGGTGCTTAGACGTTGTTGCTTCCGCTGTTAGAATTGCTGTCTTGGTGTTATAGACTTGCTGTTATGGACCTGCTGTGTTAGATTTCCACTGCATTACTTAGAGATGTCTCAATTAAGGAACTTTTCCTTTGCATTCTTAATTTATGTTATTTTCAAACAATGACTTTGTAATGATGTTTGTGTCACGTTAACTTTTGTAAAACGCTATCTTTCATGAATGCAAAACTGGTTTTCAAACAACATATAGTGTTTGACCTTGTAATTATCCTGTTGTTGATGAACCGTACACGATGGTTTTGTACGGGGCGTCACATTTGGTATCAGAGCATTGGTTGTAGGGAATTAGGTTGCATTAGTGAGTCTTGACAGAGTCGAGTAGGATTCGCTAATAGGACTAATCTACAACTTGCTTGTTTACTTGTTTCTGCGGAACCTGCTGCATGTTACTGTGTTATATTACTGCATGTTACTGCTTACTACTACTGCATGCCACTGCTTACTTCTACTGCTGTATGAACTTGCTGCATGCTACCGTTTCCTTTTACTAGCTATGTAAACTCGCTGTATGCTTTGCTTATTCTCGCTACTGCATACTACTATCTGCTTTTGATTGCATGCTCAATACTGTTATTACTGCCATGCTATGTACTGCTGTAGATGATCTAGGCTACCGTAGTTGTTTTGCCTAATTACGTGCTTGCTACTCGTCTGCTTTTCGCTGTACCGACTTGGAAAACTTATCATTCCTAGTTCAGATGTTTTTCTGAACCCTTTTCCCACTCGTCTAACCCTATGGTCAAGTATGTAAACCACCTGTTACTACCGTTCCACCATTCCAGAGATCGAAACATTACTTCACGAAATCTAGAAGGAGTACCCCTCAGATTACATGCCCGTTAAAGTTAATCCTCGGTGGAGGGGATATGTGAGGACTTATCGGAGTAACCACACCCCGAGCTCACCCTAGTTAGCCACGTACAACGTATGAACATTAGAAGGATGTTCAGTTTCTGCATGTGGACTCGTATCTCGTACACTTTCATGACCGTCACTTATCTCTTCCATTCTTCACCACTACTCGACGATCTAACGAAACTTCTGGACTTAGGTCCCTAACACTCTTAGGCACTGGAGAAGTCGGGAGGACATCTCCTTTCACAAGGTCAGAGTGCCTTCTACTGATGCTCAGCCATACCCAAAGACTTGGGAGTCACCTCAAAATATATCGTATTATTACTTGCTACACGTACAACTCGACGCGAGACCTGGATTGAATTTCTAGAAAGGAACCTAACGACATTACCTGAACCCGAACATTTTGAAGAAATTTCAGGACATTTAGGCATTGATGCATGACCTACGGAACCTATATCGAGAAACCGCGAGATTTATTTATGTAGATTTTGTTTTGAGATAGCATAGATAAAGCACCGACAGATGAAATTGAGTAGAACTGGAAGTGATCACGTTACATTGACCGTATGGAGTGATATTGGAATGAACGTACGATTTAGTACAATATAATGACGCCAGGCCAGCATGGTTATATTGAAGTGAATCATGCAGAAGTCCCAATGTTACTAGATAAGGAATATGAAGTGATTCAAAGAAAATTTTGATAGGAACCACTTGAGTATACGCATTATGGTCTGTTAGAGGTAGGAATAACCACTAAGCCCAAATACTGTACAAGAAGGGCCTTGATTACAGAATTGATAACCCGAAATTCTGTTATAGATATAGACACCCCGAACTTTTCCATGTTTACATTTATTAAATGAAATTGATAATTACATGATTAAATGTTTCCAACATGTTAAGCAATCAAACTTGTTAAGACTTGATTATTTGAAATAGGTTTCATGAAGACAATTGACCACCCAAGTTGACCGGTGATTCACGAACGTTAAAAACTTGTTAAAACTATATGATGATATATATATATATATATATATATATATATATATATATATATATATATATATATATGGATATATATATATATATATATATATATATATATATATATATATATATATATATAGTTAACATGATATTAGGATAAGTAAGTATCTCACTAGGTATATTAACAATGGGTTATATACATAAAAATGAGAATACTAAGTCAAGAAATTCGAAACGATATTTATAACGATTATCGTTATAACAACATCTTACTAAATACATATGTATCATATTAAGATATTGTTACACTATATTTAACATTATAAAATGATAATTATATATATCATTAAGTATGTTAACAATAAACTACATATGTAAAAACAAGACTACTAACTTAAGAATTGCGAAACAAGACATATATGTAACGATTATCGTCGTAACGACATTTTAATGTATATATATCATATTAAGATATATTCATACATCATAATATCATGATAGTGTAATAATTTTAAATCTCATTAGATATAATAAACAATGGGTTAATAATATTAAATGAGATCGTTAACTTAAAGGTTTCAAAACAACACTTACATGTAATGACTAACGATGACTTAACGACTCAGTTAAAATGCATATACATGTAGTATATTATGATGTATTATTACACTTTTGAAAGACTTCAAGACATATATCAAAGTACTTCTACTTAACAAAAATGCCTACAATAGCATTCTCATTCATTTTCATCAACAATTCTACTCGTATGCACCCGTATTCGTACTCGTACGATACACAACTCCTAGATGTACATACTATTGGTATATACACTTCAATGATCAGCTCTTAGCAGCCCTTGTGAGTCACCAAGACATGTGAGAACCATCATTTGGCAACTATCATGAAATATCTCACAAAAATACAAAGTAATGGAGGCTATATGACCAGCCATGGTTCACGAAATTCTTCACCAACCATATCACTTTCATTTTCCAATTTTTATACATCAAATTGATCTCTCTCAAACTCTCTCTTGATGTTCTAAGTGTTCTTCATCATCTTCATCAAAATCTACATCAATCTAGCTCTTAAATCCATACATAAACCAACTTACAAAACAACTACTCAAGAACACTTCAAGAACACTTTCAAGTTTACAAGTCTACTTCCAAGATTTCTAATCCATTTCAAGTAATCATCTAAGATCAAGAAACCTCTGATATATATAGTAAGTTATCATTCTAATTCAAGGTATAATTCATATTCAAACTTTGATTCGATTTCTATAACTATAAACTATCTTAATTCGAGTAAAAATCTTACTTGAACTTGTTTTCGTGTCATGATTCTACTTCAAGAACTTTCAAGCCATCCAAGATCCTTTGAAGCTAGATCATTTCTTATCACTTCCAGTAGGTTTACCTACTAAACTTGAGGTAGTAATGATGTTCATAACATCATTCGATTCATATATATATATATATATATATATATATATATATATATATATATATATATATATATATATATATATAACTATCTTATTCGAAGATTTAAACTTGTAATAACTAGAACATCGTTTAGTTAATTCTAAACTTGTTCGCAAACAAAGTTAATCATTCTAACTTGAATTTTAAAATCAACTAAACATATGTTCTATATCTATATGATATTCTAACTTAATGATTTAAAACCTGGAAACACGAAGAACACCGTAAAACCTGACATACACCGTCATAGTAAAATCGGGGGCTGTTTTGGGTTAGATAATTAAAAACTATGATAAACTTTGATTTAAAAGTTGTTCTTATGGGAAAATGATTTCTATTATGAACATGAAACTATATCCAAAAATCATGGTTAAACTCAAAGTGAAAATATGTTTTTCAAAATGGTCATCAAGACGTCATTTTTTCGACTGAAATGACTACCTCTACAAAATTGACTTGTAACCTGTATTTATGACTATAAACCTATAATTTTTCTGTTTAGTTTCATAAAATACAGTTCAATATGAAACCATATCAAGCTGATTCACTCAAAACGGATTTAAAACGAAGAAGTTATGGGTAAAACAAAATTGGTTAAAAATGGTTAATTTGACTACGGGATGAATTGACAAAAATCTATACTAACCATATCCTAACTAACTTATATTGTATTATACATGTATTCTAACATATATTATGTAATCTTGATAGACCATAGACATGTATACTATGTTTTGACATATCATATCGACATCATCTATATATATTATTTGGAACAACCATAGACACTCTATATGCGGTAATGTTCGAGTTAGCTATACAGGGTTGAGGTTGATTCCAAAATAATATATTTACTTGGAGTTGTGATCGAGTCTGAGACTTGTATACACTGGGTCATGGATTGATTCGAGATAATAGATATTGATTTATTTCTGTACTACTAACTGTGGACTACGAACGTTGGACTGTTAACTTAACAAAACTTAAATCGTTAAAACATAATAAAACATGTTGTGAATATATTTCGATCATACTTTGATATATATGTATATATTTGTTATAGGTTCGTGAATCGGCCCGTGACCAAGTCTTATTTCCAACGAAGGAAAAATCTGTGAAAGTGAGTTATAGTCCCACTTTTAAAATCTAATATTTTTGGGATGAGAATACATGCAGTTTTGTAAATGTTTTACAAAATAGACACAAGTACTTGAAACTATATTCAATGATTGAATCATTATACCGGATATCACCCTTTCAGCTTGGTAGCCTAAGAATTAGGGAACAGACCCCCTAATTGACGCGAATCCTGAAGATAGATCTATGGGCCTAACAAACCCCATCCAAGTGATGGATGCTTTAGTACTTCGATTTTATATACAGATGAGTGTACCTGTATATTTGGGGATATTCTAGATGCATTTGTTAATGTCGGTTACCAGGTGTTCATCATATGAATAATTTTTATGCAGATTGCATGTTGTTTATGAGAAATGGAAATATGAAATCGTGTGGTCTATTATTACGATTTGATTAATATATAGGTTAAACCTATAACTCACCAACATTTTTTGTTAACGTTTTAAGCATTTTTATTCTCAGGTGATTATTAAGAGCTTCCGCTGTTGCATGCTAAATAAAGACAAGATTGGAGTCTGCATGCTTGTATAATATTGTTTAAAAACTGCATTTGAAGACTTAAGTTGATGTGTAATATTATTGTAAACCATTATGTAATGGTCGTGTGATAACGCTATATTTTAGATTATCAATATTTGATAATCGTCGAAATGTTTTTAAAAACCTTTATCGATAAAATAAAGGTTATGGTTGTTTTAAAAATCAAATGCAGTCTTTGAAAAACGTCTCATATAGAGGTCAAAACCTCGCAACGAAATCAATTAATATGAAACGTTTATAATCATTATGAACTGGACATTTCATTACTTGCGGTAGAGCAATCATTACCTCAGCTATGGAAACTCGCATGGATCCTGATTTTAGTTAGGGTACGTTTCGTCACAACGTTTTATTGTCTCGGAGTTGTTTAGTACTAGAGCGATAGAAACCTTATATCTAAGAGCCTTAGCGTTATGACTAATAAGCCATTAACAACCATGAGAGTTAGGTATTCTATAGGACAAGCTAATGGTAAGATGGCAGAGATAGAAGAATAAACTAAGGTAGTACTTTAAAATTAACAAGTGGGTCATTTGGAGATGACCTCATGCTAACAAAACTTGGAAGTTTTAAAGTAGTAGTTGGAAGGGATTAGTTACCTACGCACAAGCAGATGTTATTTGAGAATACTGATAAAATTTTCACGGTGGTATAATAAGATTTGGTTGGAATGAAACTTAAGATTAACCCAACACCCATCAAGTTGGGAAGCTTGATGTAAAAGTTGGAATGGACTTTAGGACTAACTTAATACCCATCAAGTTGGGAAGCTTGACGAAATAGTTGGAATGCACTGGCTTCTAAGGATGGAAGAGAAAGTTATTTATAGTGAAAAGATTATTCGTATACCTCACGAGAATGGTGAGCTATTACGGGGAGAGAAGTAGCCCGAAACTGAACCTTAGTAGTTGCATGACAACAACCCAAAATTCCACAATGGAAATGGGAAGGAATAACCATGGATTTCATCACGAAACTACCAAAAACGGTAGGCGGTTAGGACACTATCTGGGTTATTATTGACCATCTCACCAAATCTGCTCACCTTCTAGCCATGAAAGAAACTGATACAATGGACAAACCTGCATAACGATACATAAAGGAAATTGTATCCCGTCACTTCAGCGATTCAGATTCTGTCTTAAGGACTAGCCAGGAATCTTATTTGATACCCATTCTTACGCGATTCTGAATCCTAACTTATTCTGAGAGATTTCTTAATCGATAATAATCACACCATCACCCTTATTACTTCGATATTAGTCATACCAGTTCGAAATCTTTTCAAAATCAATGGGTGGTTAATTCTCATCCTCATACTCTCCCATTCGTATCTCACTTATAAGCAACAACTTCACACTTAAGCATTTTTTATCGAAAGGCTTATGCCCTACCAATAGTCATCAACCACATTTAAACTCAATGTTTTTTTTATTACCTCAAAGATCACCCGAAATTTTCAAAATATTTTACTCTATCCTCATCAATCTTTTTCCAACTTGTAACCTCCGAAATATGAAAATTTTGTTTGCCAAAATTTTTCACACACTATTTTACGGTACGATCCTCTCAAAGTTTTATAAAAGTAAATTTATTTGCCATTCATGCAAATTTTTGAAATCGTATATGTTATATAAAATAAAGTAAATGATTACTTATTTTGACAAATACATATGAAATTTTACTTTCACTTTTACAAATCAAATCTTTTATTCAAAAGATATCTTACTTTGAATGGTACGTGTGGTACATAACCCCAGTTTACTAAGAACTTCGTTTCTTTTCTTACGTTGTCACCTTAAACGATTTCTATAAAATTTTCATTGCTTATTTTATAAATTTTTTTTTCATTGCTTATTCGTATCCAAGTCATCATGAAGACTGACAACCGTCGAAATTGAGAGATTCATGTGTGTGTGTATGTGATGAAGGCACTTACTACCACGTCATGCAGAGCCTTCGGGCTTCCACTAACACTTAAACCATTCAAAGCTATTCCCCAAGGATCTTATTTGCTACGACTGTTGGAACGATGCTCTTTCTTACATAACTCGAAGTCCTAACTTATTCCAAGAGATTCTCATCTAGCGATATTAACACCATCAGTATTCCGACTTAAGTATTAGTCTTAACCTGTTTGGCATCTGCAAAGTCAAGAAGCTATTAACTTCTCGTCCTCATGCTCTATCCTTCATACCTCACTTTTTATCAACGGCTTCGCACGTGAACATTTTTGGCCCAAAGACTTATGTCATGATAATTTTCAAAACTACCTTTAATTCATTAGTTTTCATTACTTAGTAACAGGTCAACCGATGATTCAAAGATTTTTCACTCGATCTTTTTCAACTCGTAATCTCTGAAATACGAAAAACTATGTTTATCAATATTTTTACACGTTGCTTATTTGTGCGGTCCTCACGAGATTTAGGGGCAAATGAAAATAATAAAATTTTTCTGTCACTTATGCGATTTATAAAACCATATACGTATGTATATAATCAAGTTAATAAATTTACCTTTGATGGTGCTCTAAATGAACATATATTTCATAGCAATATTCTTCCAATATGTAAAGCTTTTAGTTGCAATTGTTCTATTTTTATGTAATATTCGTTTAAATAAATAAGTGCGAAGACAAAAGAAGAAAATGATGATTTGAAGACGCAAATGACCAAAAAGCTCAAATATACAAGATACAATCCAAGTGGTTCAATTTATTGATGAATAACATTTAAAAATGACAAGGGTACAAGCCGCGAAATGCAAAATACAAGATATCTAAGCGTACGAAAAGACGTTTGAAAATCCGAAACCGAGACATGAACCAACTATCACCGTACGACTCAACGGAGCTAAAAGTACAAGTCAACTATGCACAAGAATATAATATAATATATATATAATTATATGAAATTATATATTATTATATTATATATTATAATATTCAGCAACCCACGTTTAACTAAATTTGGTGAGCTGGAATCCGAAGCTCCGCACTCGCAGAGCTGTAAGGCACAAAAGTACTGCACTCGCGGAGCTGTACAGTTCAACGTGGGCCTATAAAAGCTCACGCATACAACCCTTTCTATCTATCTCTCTGATCAATATATATATGTATATATATATATATATATATATATATATATATATATATATGTGTGTGTGTGTGTGTGTGTGTGTGTGTGTGTATGTGTGTATATATATATATGTGTGTGTGTATATATATATATATATAATTTATATTTAATATTAAGTTTAATGTAAGTTTAATAATAATTTGGGTTATTGTAAGAAATGTTTTACGGGTTTTAAAGT